>NC_053025.1:570679081-570946306 GCF_003073215.2 Triticum urartu | reverse complement strand
TCGTAGTATAGGCGAAGCCCTGCTACTGTGACGCCCTGCATCCACCACCACGCCGTCGTGCTGCTGGATCTTCATCAACCTCTCCCTCTCTCCTTGCTGGATCAAGGCATGGGAGACGTCACCGGGCCGTACGTGTGTTGAACGCGGAGGTGCCGTCCGTTCGGCACTAGGATCATCGGTGATTTGAATCACGACGAGTACGACTCCATCAACCCCGTTCACTTGAACGCTTCCGCTTAGCGATCTACAAGGGTATGTAGATGCACTCTCCTTCCCCTCGTTGCTGGTTTTTCCATAGATAGATCTTGGTGATACGTAGGAAAATTTTGAATTTATGCTACGTTCCCCAACAGTGGTATCAGAGCTAGGTCTATTGCGTAGATTCTATGCACGAGTAGAACACAAAGTAGTTGTGGGCGTTGATTTTGTTCAATATGCTTGCCGTTACTAGTCTTATCTTGATTCGGCGGCATCGTGGGATGAAGCGGCCCGGACCAACCTTACACGTACGCTTACGTGAGACCGGTTCCACCGACAAACATGCACTAGTTGCATAAGGTGGCTGGCGGGTGTCTGTCTCTCCCACTTTAGTCGGATCGGATTCGATGAAAAGGGTCCTTATGAAGGGTAAATAGCAATTGGCATATCACGTTGTGGTCTTTGCGTAGGTAAGAAACGTTCTTGCTAGAAACCCATAGCAGCCACGTAAAACATGCAAACAACAATTAGAGGACGTCCAACTTGTTTTTGCAGGGTATGCTATGTGATGTGATATGGCCAAAGGATGTGATGAATGATATATGTGATGTATGAGATTGACCATGTTCTTGTAATAGGAATCACGACTTGCATGTCGATGAATATGATAACCGGCAGGAGCCATAGGAGTTGTTTTTATTTATTTATGACCTGCGTGTCAACTTAAACGTCATGTAATTACTTTACTCTTATTGCTAACCGTTAGCTGTAGTAGTAGAAGTAATAGATGACGTGACAACTTCATGAAGACACGATGATGGAGATCATGATGATGGAGATCATGGTGTCATGCCGGTGACGATGATGCATAGCCCCGAAGATGGAGATCAAAAGGAGCAATATGATATTGGCCATATCATGTCACTATTTGATTGCATGTGATGTTTATCATGTTTATACATCTTATTTTCTTAGAACGACGGTATTAAATAAGATGATCCCTCATTAAAATTTCAAGAAGTGTTCTCCCCTAACTGTGCACCGTTGCGACAGTTCGTGTTTCGAAGCACCACGTGATGATCGGGTGTTAGATTCTAACGTTCACATACAACGGGTGTAAGACAGATTTACACACACGAAACACTTAGGGTTAACTTGACGAGCCTGGCATGTACAGACATGGCCTCGGAACACAGAAGACCGAAAGGTCGAGCATGAGTCGTATAGAAGATACGATCAACATGAAGATGTTCACCGATATTGACTAGTCCGTCTCACGTGATGATCGGACACGGCCTAGTTGACTCGGATCATGTAATCACTTAGATGACTAGAGGGATGTCTATCTGAGTGGGAGTTCATAAGATGAACTTAATTATTCTGAACATAGTCAAAAGGATTTTGCAAATTATGTCGTAGCTCGCGCTTTAGTTCTACTGTTTAGATATGTTCCTAGAGAAAAATTAGTTGAAAGTTGATAGTAGCAATTATGTGGACTAGGTCCGTAAACTAAGGATTGTCCTCGTTGCTTCATAGAAGGCTTATGTCCTTAATGCACCGCTCAGTGTGCTGAACCTCGAACGTTGTCTGTGGATGTTACGAACATCTGACATACACGTTTTGATAACTACATGATAGTTCAGTTAAACGGTTTAGAGTTGAGGCACCAAAGACGTTTTTGAAACGTCGCGAAACATATGAGATGTTTTGAGGGCTGAAATTGGGATTTCAGGCTCGTGCCCACGTCAAGAGGTATAAGACCTTCGATGACTTTCTTAACCTGCAAACTAAGGAGAAAAGCTCAATTGTTGAGCTTGTGCTCAGATTATCTGAGTACAACAATCATTTGAATCGAGTGGGAGTTGATCTTCCAGATAAGACAGTGATGGTTCTCCGAAGTCATTGCCACCAAGCTGCTAGAGCTTCGTGATGAACTATAATAAATCAGGGACATATATGATGATCCTTGAGATGTTCGTGATGTTTGACACCACAAAAGTAGAAATCAAGAAGGAGCATCAATTGTTGATGGTTGGTGAAACCACTAGTTTCAAGAAGGGCAAGGGCAAGAAGGGATACTTCATGAAACGGCAATTCAGCTGCTGCTCTAGTGAAGAGACCCAAGGTTGAACCCAAACCCGAGACTAAGTGCTTCTGTAATAAGGGGAACAGCCACTGGAGCAGAATTACCCTAGATACTTGGTAGATTAGAAGCCTGGCAAGGTCGATAGAAGTACATTGGATATACATTGTGTTGATGTGTACTTTACTAGTACTCCTAGTAGCACCAGGGTATTAGATACCGGTTCGGTTGCTAAGTGTTAGTAACTCGAAATAAAAGCTACGGAATAAACGGAGACTAGCTAAAGGTGAGCTGACGATATGTGTTGGAAGTGTTTCCAATGTTGATATGATCAAGCATCGCATGCTCCCTCTACCATCGAGATTGGTGTCTGCGTTGAGCATAGACATGATTGGATTATGTCTATCGCAATACGGTTATTCATTTAAAAGGAATAATAGTTACTCTGTTCATTTGAATAATACCTTCAATGGTCTTACACCTAAAATGAATGGTTCATTGAATCTCGATCGTAGTGATACACATGTTCATGCCAAAAATAGTAATGATAGTACCACCTACTTGTGGCACTGCCACTTAAGTCATATCGGTATAAAACGCATGAAGAAGCTCCATGTTGATGGATCTTTGGGCTCACTCGTTTTTGAAAGGTTTGAGACATGCGAACCATGTCTATTGGTGTATATGCATGAAGAAACTCCATGCAAATGGACCGTTTGGACTCACTTGATTTTGAATCACTTGAGACATGCAAATCATACCACATGGGAAAGATGACTGAAAGCCTCATTTTCAGTAAAATGGAACTAGAAAGCAACTTGTTGGAAGTAATACATTTTGATGTGTGCAGTCCAATAAGTGCTGAGGCATGTAGTGGATATCGTTATGTTCTTACTTCACAGATGATTCGAGTAGATGTTGAGTATATTTACTTGATGAATCACGAGTCTAAATTATTGAAAGGTTCAAGTAATTTCAGGGTGAAGTTGAAAGATCGTCGTGACAAGAGGATAAAATATCTGTGATATGATCATAGAGATGAATATCTGAATTACGAGTTTGGCACAGAATTAAGACATTGTGGAAATTGTTTCACAACTAAAATACAGCCTGGAACACCATAGTGTGATGGTGTGTCCGAACATCATAACTGCACCCTATTGGATATGATGCATACCATGATGTCTCTTATCGAATTACCACGATAGTTTATGGGTTAGGCATTAGAGACAACCACATTCACTTTAAATAGGGCACCACGTAATTCCGATGAGATGACACCGTATGAACTATGGTTTAGAGAAACCTAAGCTGTCATTTCTTAAAAGTTTGGGGCTGCGACGCTTATGTGAAAAAGTTTTAGGCTGATAAGCTCGAACCCAAAGCGGATAAATGCATCTTCATAGGACACCCAAAACAGTTGGGTATACCTCCTGTCTCAGATCCGAAAGCGATAAGGGATTGTTTCTAGAATCGGGTCCTTTCTCGAGGAAAAGTTTCTCTCGAAAGAATCGAGTGGGAGGATGGTGGAGACTTGATGAGGTTATTGAACCGTCTCTTCAACTAGTGTGTGGCAGGGCACAGGAAGTTGTTCCTGTGGCACCTATACCAATTGAAGTGGAAGCTTATGATAGTGATCATGAAACTTTAGATCAAGTCACTACCAAACCTCGTGGGATGACAAGGATGCGTACTACTTCAGAGTGGTACGTAATCTTGTCTTGGAAGTCATGTTGCTAGACAACAATGAACCTACGAGCGATGGAGAAGCGATGGTGGGCCCAGATTCCGATAAATGGCTCGAGGCCATAAAATCCGAGAGAGGATCCATGTATGAAAACAAAGTGTAGACTTTGGAAGAACTACTTGATGGTCGTAAGGCTGTTGAGTACAGATGGATTTTAAAAGGAAGACGGACAATGATGGTAAGTATCACCATTAAGAAAGCTCGACTTGTCGTTAAGATGTTTTTCGACAAGTTCAAGGAGTTGACTACGATGAGACTTTCTCACTCGTAGCGATGCTAAGAGTCTGTTGGAATTATATTAGCGATTACTGCATTATTTATGAAATCTTGCAGATAGGATGTCAAAACATTGTTTCCTCGACGATTTTCTTGGGAAAGGTTGTATGTGATACAACCGGAAGGTTTTGTCAATCCTGAAAGATGCTAATAAGTATGCAAAGCTCCAGCAATCCTTCTAAGGACTGGAGTAGGCATCTCGGAGTTGGAATGTATGCTTTGATGAGATGATCAAAGATTTTGGGTGTATACAAAGTTTATGAGAAACTTGTATTTCCAAAGAAGTGAGTGGGAGCACTATAGAATTTCTGATGAATATATGTTGTTGATCAGAAATGATGTAGAATTTCTAGAAAGCATGTAGGGTTATTTGGAAAGTGTTTTCAATGGAAAACCTGGATTAAGCTACTTGAGCATTGAGCATCAAGATCTATAAGGATTGATCAAAACGCTTAATGGTACTTTCAAATGAGCACATACCTTGACATGATCTTGAAGTTGTTCAAGATGGATCAGTCAAATAAGGAGTTCTTGCCTGAGTTGTAAGGTATGAAGTTAAGACTTAAAGCTCGACCACGGCAGAATAGAGAGAAAGGACGAAGGTCGTCCCCTATGCTTAAGACATAGGCTCTACAGTATGCTATGATGTGTGCCGCACCTGAAGTGTGCCTTGCCATGAGTCAGTCAAGGGGTACAAGAGTGATCCAAGAACGGATCACAGGACAGTGGTCAAAGTTATCCTTAGTAACTAGTGGACTAAGGAATTTTCTCGATTATGGAGGTGGTAAAAGAGTTCGTCGTAAAGGGTTACGCCGATGCAAACTTTGACACTAATCCAGATTATTCTGAGTAGTAAACTGGATTCGTATAGTAGAACAGTTATTTGGAATAGCTCCAAATAGAACGTGGTAGCTGCATCTAGGAGATGACATAGAGATTTGTGAAGTACATACGGATCTGAAAGATTCAGACCCGTTGACTAAAACCTCTCTCACAAGCAAAACATGATCAAACCCAGAACTCATCGAGTGTTAATCACATGGTAAATGTGAACTAGATTATTGACTCTAGTAAACTCTTTGGGTGTTAGTCACATGGGGATGTGACCTTGAGTGTTAATCACATATCGATGTGAACTGGATTATTGACTCTAGTGCAAGTGGGAGACTGTTGGAAATATGCCCTAGAGGCAATAATAAATTAGTTATTATTATATTTCCTTGTTCATGATAATCGTTTATTATCCATGCTAGAATTGTATTGATAGGAAACTCAGATACATGTGTGGATACATAGACAACACCATGTCCCTAGTAAGCCTCTAGTTGACTAGCTCGTTGATCAATAGATGGTTACGGTTTCCTGACCATGGATATTGGATGTCGTTGATAACGGGATCACATCATTAGGAGAATGATGTGATGGACAAGACCCAATCCTAAGCATAGCACTAGATCGTGTAGTTCGTATGCTGAAGCTTTTCTAATGTCAAGTATCATTTCCTTAGACCATGAGATTGTGCAACTCCCGGATACCGTAGGAATGCTTTGGGTGTGCCAAATGTCACAACGTAACTGGGTGGCTATAAAGGTACATTACAGGTATCTCCGAAAGTGTCTGTTGGGTTGGCACGAATCGAGACTGGGATTTGTCACTCCGTGTAAACGGAGAGGTATCTCTGGGCCCACTCGGTAGGACATCATCATAATGTGCACAGTATGATCAAGGAGTTGATCACGGGATGATGTGTTACGGAACGAGTAAAGAGACTTGCCGGTAACGAGATTGAACTAGGTATTGGATACCGACGATCGAATCTCGGGCAAGTAACATACCGATAGACAAAGGGAATTGTATACGGGATTGATTAAGTCCTTGACATCGTGGTTCATCCGATGAGATCATCGTGGAACATGTGGGAGCCATCATGGGTATCCAGATCCCGCTGTTGGTTATTGACCGGAGAACGTCTCGGTCATGTCTGCATGTCTCCCGAACCCGTAGGGTCTACACACTTAAGGTTCGGTGACGCTAGGGTTATGAAGATATGTGTATGCAGTAACCCGAATATTGTTCGGAGTCCCGGATGAGATCCCGGACGTCACGAGGAGTTCCGGAATGGTCCGGAGGTAAAGAATTATATATAGGAAGTGTTGTTTCGGCCATCGGGACAAGTTTCGGGGTTATCGGTATTGTACCGGGACCACCGGAGGGGTCCCGGGGGTCCACCGGGTGGGGCCACCTGTCCCGGGGGGGGGGCACATGGGCTGTAGGGGGTGCGCCTTGGCCTGCATGGGCCAAGGGCACCAGCCCCAAAAGCCCATGCTCCTAGGGTTCCACTTAAGGGAAGAGTCCCAATGGTGGAAGGCACCTCTAGGTGCCTTGGGGGGGAGGGAAACCTCCCCTTGGCCGCCGCACCAAGGAGATTGGATCTCCTAGGCTGGCGCACCACCCCCCCTTGGCCCTCCTATATATAGTGGGGGAGAGGAGGGACTTGACACACCAGCCCCTGGCGCCTCCCTCTCTCCCCGTTACGTCTCTCTCTCGTAGTATAGGCGAAGCCCTGCTACTGTGACGCCCTGCATCCACCACCACGCCGTCGTGCTGCTGGATCTTCATCAACCTCTCCCTCTCTCCTTGCTGGATCAAGGCATGGGAGACGTCACCGGGCCGTACGTGTGTTGAACGCGGAGGTGCCGTCCGTTCGGCACTAGGATCATCGGTGATTTGAATCACGACGAGTACGACTCCATCAACCCCGTTCACTTGAACGCTTCCGCTTAGCGATCTACAAGGGTATGTAGATGCACTCTCCTTCCCCTCGTTGCTGGTTTCTCCATAGATAGATCTTGGTGATACGTAGGAAAATTTTGAATTTATGCTACGTTCCCCAACACCGCCCCCTAGGAGATTGCATCTCCTAGGGCCGGCGCCCCCCCTAGGCCCTCCTATATATAGTGGGGGGGATGGAGGACCTCTTACCTTTGCCTTTGGTGCCTCCCTCTCCCTCTCCAACACCTCCTCCTCCTCCATAGAGCTTGGCGAAGTCCTGCCAGAGTACTGCAGCTCCATCACCACCATGCCGTCGTGCTGCTGCTGGAGCCATCTTCCTCAACCTCTCCTTCCCCCTTGCTGGATCAAGAAGAAGGAGACATCACGCTGACCGTACGTGTGTTGAACGCGGAGGTGCCGTCCGTTCGGCGCTAGGATCTCCGGTGATTTGGATCACGTTGAGTACGACTCCCTCATCCCCGTTCTTTGAACGCTTCCGCTCGTGATCTACAAAGGTATGTAGATGGATCCGATCACTCGTTGCTAGATGAACTCATAGATGGATCTTGGTGAAACCGTAGGAAAATTTTTGTTTTCTGCAACGTTCACCAACAGTGGCATCATGAGCTAGGTCTATGCGTAGTTCTCTTTGCACGAGTAGAACACAATTTGTTGTGGGCGTAGATGTTGTCAACTTTCTTGCCTCTACTAGTCTTATCTTGCTTCAGCGGTATTGTGGGATGAAGCGACCTGGACCAACCTTACACGTACGCTTACGTGAGACCGGTTCCACCGACTAACATGCACTAGTTGCATAAGGTGGCTGGCAGGTGTCTGTCTCTCCCACTTTAGTTGGAGCGGATTCGATGAAAAGGGTCCTTATGAAGGGTAAATAGAAGTTGACAAATCACGTTGTGGCTTTCACGTAGGTAAGAAAACGTTCTTGCTAGAACCCTATTCCAGCCACGTAAAACTTGCAACAACAATTAGAGGATGTCTAACTTGTTTTTGCAGCAAGTGTTCTGTGATGTGATATGGCCAAAGTTGTGATGAATGATGAATGATATATATGTGATGTATGAGATCATGTTCTTGTAATAGGAATCACGACTTGCATGTCGATGAGTATGACAACCGGCAGGAGCCATAGGAGTTGTCTTTATTTTTGTATAACCTGCGTGTCATTGAGAAACGCCATGTAAATTACTTTACTTTATTGCTAAACGTGTTAGCCATAGTAGTAGAAGTAATAGTTGGCGAGCAACTTCATGGAGACACGATGATGGAGATCATGATGATGGAGATCATGGTGTCATGCCGGTGACAAGATGATCATGGAGCCCCAAGATGGAGATCAAAGGAGCTATGTGATATTGGCCATATCATGTCACTATTATTATTTGATTGCATGTGATGTTTATCATGTTTTGTACATCTTGTTTACTTAGAACGACGGTAGTAAATAAGATGATCCCTCATAATAATTTCAAGAAAGTGTTCCCCCTAATTGTGCACCGTTGCGACAGTTCGTTGTTTCGAAGCACCACGTGATGATCGGGTGTGATAGATTCCAACGTTCACATACAACGGGTGTAAGACAGATTTACACATGCAAACACTTAGGTTGACTTGACGAGCCTGGAGAAAACCAAGCTGAAAGACGATGGCAGCAACTATACGGACTGGGTCCGGAACCTGAGGATCATCCTCATAGCTGCCAAGAAAGATTATGTCCTACAAGCACCGCTAGGTGACGCACCCGTCCCACAGAACCAAGACGTTATGAACGCTTGGCAGACACGTGCTGATGATTACTCCCTCGTTCAGTGCGGCATGCTTTACAGCTTAGAACCGGGGCTCCAAAAACGTTTTGATAGACATGGAGCATATGAGATGTTCGAAGAGCTGAAAATGGTTTTCCAAGCTCATGCCCGGGTCGAGAGATATGAAGTCTCCAACAAGTTTTTCAGCTGTAAGATGAAGGAAAATAGTTCTGTCAGTGAGCACATACTCACAATGTCTGGGTTACATAACCGCTTGACTCAGCTGGGAGTTAATCTCCCGGATGACGCAGTCATTGACAGAATCCTTCAGTCGCTTCCACCAAGCTACAAGAGCTTTGTGATGAACTTCAATATGCAGGGGATGGAAAAGACCATTCCTGAATTATTTGCAATGCTGAAATCAGCAGAGGTAGAAGTCAAAAAGGAACATCAAGTGTTGATGGTGAATAAAACCACTAAGTTCAAGAAAGTCAAGGGTAAGAAGAACTTCAAGAAGGACGGCAAGGGAGTTGCCGCGCTCGGTAAGCAAGCTACCGGGAAGAAGCCAAAGAATGGACCCAAGCCCGAGACTGAGTGCTTTTATTGTAAGGAAAGTGGTCACTGGAAGTGGAACTGCCCCAAATACTTAGCGGACAAGAAGGCCGGCAAAACAAAAGGTATATGTGATATACATGTAATTGATGTGTACCTTACCAGTACTCGTAGTAGCTCCTGGGTATTTGATACCGGTGCAGTTGCTCACATTTGTAACTCAAAGCAGGAGCTGCGGAATAAGCGGAGACTGGCGAAGGACGAGGTGACGATGCGCGTCGGGAATGGTTCCAAGGTCGATGTGATCGCCGTCGGCACGCTACCTCTACATTTACCTACGGGATTAGTTTTAAACCTCAATAATTGTTATTTAGTGCCAGCTTTGAGCATGAACATTGTATCGGGATCTCGTTTAATTCGAGATGGCTACTCATTTAAATCCGAGAATAATGGTTGTTCTATTTATATGAGAGATATGTTTTATGGTCATGCTCCGATGGTGAATGGTTTATTCTTAATGAATCTCGAGCGTAATGCTACACATGTTCATAGTGTGAATACCAAAAGATGTAAGGTTGATAATGATAGTCCCACATACTTGTGGCACTGCCGCCTTGGTCAGATAGGTGTCAAACGCATGAAGAAGCTCCGTGCAGATGGACTTTTAGAGTCTCTTGATTACGAATCATTTGACACGTGCGAACCATGCCTCATGGGTAAAATGACCAAGACTCCGTTCTCTGGAGATCATATTACTGATGTGTGCGGTCCAATGAGCGTTGAGGCTCGCGGTGGCTATCGTTATGTTCTCACCCTCACTGATGACTTGAGTAGATATGGGTATGTCTACTTAATGAAACACAAGTCTGAAACCTTTGAAAAGTTCAAGGAATTTCAGAGTGAGGTTGAGAATCAACGTGACAGAAAAATCAAGTTTTTGCGATCAGATCGTGGAGGAGAATACTTGAGTCACGAATTTGGCACACACTTAAGAAAATGTGGAATAGTTTTACAACTCACGCCGCCTGAAACACCTCAGCGTAATGGTGTGTCTGAATGTCGTAATCGCACTCTATTAGATATGGTGTGATCTATGATGTCTCTTACCGATTTACCGCTATCTTTTTGGGGCTATGCTTTAGAGACTGCCGCATTCACTTTAAATAGGGCTCCGTCGAAATCCGTTGAGACGACACCGTATGAATTATGGTTTGGGAAGAAACCTAAGCTGTCGTTTCTAAAAGTTTGGGGATGCGATGCTTATGTCAAGAAACATCAACCTAAAAAGCTCGAACCCAAGTCGGAAAAATGCGTCTTCATAGGATACCCTAAAGAAACTATTGGGTATACCTTCTACCTCAGATCCGAAGGCAAGATCTTTGTTGCCAAGAATGAATCCTTTCTAGAGAAAGAGTTTCTCTCGAAAGAAGTAAGTGGGAGGAAAGTAGAACTTGATGAAGTATTATCTCTTGAACCAGAAAATGGCGCAACTCAAGAAAATGTTCCTGAGGTGCCTGCACCGACTAGAGAGGAAGTTAATGATGATGATCATGAAACTTCGGATCAAGTTGCTACTGAACTTCGTAGGTCCACGAGGACACGTTCCGCACCAGAGTGGTACGGCAACCCTGTCTTGGAAATCATGTTGTTAGACAACGGTTAACCTTCGAACTATGAAGAAGCGATGGCGGGCCCGGATTCCGACAAATGGCTAGAAGGCATGAAATCTGAGATAGGATCCATGTATGAAAACGAAGTATGGACTTTGACTGACTTGCCCGTTGAGAGGCGAGCCATAGAAAATAAATGGATATTTAAGAAGAAGACAGACGCGGATGGTATTGTGACCATCTATAAAGCTCGGCTTGTCGCTAAGGGTTATCGACAAGTTCAAGGGGTTGACTACGATGAGACTTTCTCACCGGTAGCGAAGCTAAAGTCCGTCCGAATCATGTTAATTGCCGCATTCTATGATTATGAGATATGGCAAATGGACGTCAAAACGGCATTCCTTAGTGGTTTCCTTAAGGAAGAATTGTATATGATGCAGCCGGAAGGTTTTGTCGATCCTAAGAATGCTGACAAGGTGTGCAAGCTCCAACGCTCGATTTATGGGCTGGTGCAAGCATCTCGGAGTTGGAACATTCGCTTTGATGAGATGATCAAAGCGTTTGGGTATACACAGACTTATGGAGAAGTCTGCGTTTACAAGAAAGTGAGTGGGAGCTCTATAGCATTTCTCATATTATATGTAGATGCCATACTTTTGATGGAAAATGATATAGAACTCTTGGACAGCATTAAGGCCTACTTGAATAAGAGTTTTTCAATGAAGGACCTTGGAGAAGCTGCATATATATTAGGCATCAAGATCTATAGAGATAGATCAAGACGCCTCATAGGTCTTTCACAAAGCACATACCTTGATAAGATATTGAAGAAATTCAATATGGATCAGTCTAAGAAGGGGTTCTTCCCTGTGTTACAAGGTGTGAAATTGAGCTCAGCTCAATGTCCGACCACGGCAGAAGATATAGAAGAGATGAGTGTCATCCCCTATGCCTCAGCCATAGGTTCTATTATGTATGCCATGCTGTGTACCAGACCTGATGTAAACCTTGCCGTAAGTTTGGTAGGAAGGTACCAAAGTAATCCCGGCAAGGAACACTGGACAGCGGTCAAGAATATCCTGAAGTACCTGGAAAGGACTAAGGAAATGTTTCTCGTTTATGGAGGTGACGAAGAGCTCGTCGTAAAGGGTTACGTCGATGCTAGCTTCGACACAGATCTAGATGACTCCAAGTCACAAACCGGATACGTGTATATTTTGAATGGTGGGGCAGTAAGCTGGTGCAGTTGTAAGCAGAGCGTCGTGGCGGGATCTACATGTGAAGCGGAGTACATGGCAGCTTCGGAGGCAGCGCATGAAGCAATTTGGATGAAGGAGTTCATCACCGACCTAGGAGTCATACCCAATGCGTCGGGGCCAATCAAACTCTTCTGTGACAACACTGGAGCTATTGCACTTGCCAACGAGCCCAGGTTTCACAAGAAGACCAGGCACATCAAGCGTCGCTTCAACTTCATTCGTGAAAGTGTTCAAGATGGAGACATAGATATTTGTAAAGTACATACGGACCTGAATGTAGCAGATCCGTTGACTAAACCTCTCCCTAGAGCAAAACATGATCAACACCAGAATTCCATGGGTGTTCGATTCATCATAATGTAACTAGATTATTGACTCTAGTGCAAGTGGGAGACTGTTGGAAATATGCCCTAGAGGCAAAAATAAAAGCATTATTATTATATTTCCTTGTTCATGATAATTGTTTTTATTCATGCTATAATTGTGTTATCCGGAAATCGTAATACATGTGTGAATTATAGACTCCAACATGTCCCTAGTAAGCCTCTAGTTAACTAGCTCGTCGATCAACAGATAGTCATGGTTTCCTGACTATGGACATTGGATGTCATTGATAATGAGATCACATCATTAGGAGAATGATGTGATGGACAAGACCCAATCCTAAACATAGCATAAGATCGTATAGTTCGTTTGCTAGAGTTTTTCCAATGTCAAGTATCCTTTCCTTAGACCATGAGATCGTGTAACTTCTGGATACCGTAGGAGTGCTTTGGGTGTACCAAACTTCACAACGTAACTGGGTGACTATAAAGGTATACTACGGGTATCTCCGAAAGTGTCTGTTGGGTTGACACGGATCAAGACTGGGATTTGTCACTCCGTATGACGGAGAGGTATCACTGGGCCCACTCGGTAATGCATCATCATTATGAGCTCAAAGTGACCAAGTGTCTGGTCACGGGATCATGCATTACGGTACGAGTAAAGTGACTTGCCAGTAACGAGATTGAACAAGGTATTGGGATACCGACGATCGAATCTCAGGCAAGTAGCATACCGATTGACAAAGGGAATTGTATACGGGGTTGCTTGAATCCTCGACATCGTGGTTCATCCGATGAGATCATCGAGGAGCATGTGGGAGCCAACATGGGTATCCAGATCCCACTGTTGGTTATTGACCGGAGAGCAATCTCGGTCATGTCTACATGTCTCCCGAACCCGTAGGGTCTACACACTTAAGGTTCGGTGACGCTAGGGTTGTAGGGATATGTATATGCAGTAACCCGAATGTTGTTCGGAGTCCCGGATGAGATCCCGGACATCACGAGGAGTTCCGGAATGGTCCGGAGGTAAAGAATTATATATAGGAAGTGCTATTTCGGCCATCGGGACAAGTTTCGGGGTCACCGGTATTGTACCGGGACCACCGGAAGGGTCCCGGGGTCCATCGGGTGGGGCCACCTATCCCGGAGGGTCCCATGGGCTGAAGTGGGAAGGGATCCAGCCCAAAGTGGGCTGGGGCGCCACTTCCCCTAGGGCCCATGCGCCTAGGGTGGGGGAAACCCTAAAAAGGGGGCGCCCCTTGCTTGGGGGGCAAGCCCCCCACCCCTTGGCCGTCCCCCCCCCTAGGCCCCCCTATATATAGTGGGGGGATGGAGGACCTCTTACCTTTGCCTTTGGTGCCTCCCTCTTCCTCTCCAACACCTCCTCCTCCTCCATAGAGCTTGGCGAAGCCCTGCCGGAGTACTGCAGCTCCATCACCACCACGTCGTCGTGCTGCTGCTGGAGCCATCTTCCTCAACCTCTCCTTCCCCTTGCTGGATCAAGAAGAAGGAGACGTCTCGCTGACCGTACGTGTGTTGAACGCGGAGGTGCCGTCTGTTCGGCGCTAGGATCTCCGGTAATTTGGATCACGTCGAGTACGACTCCCTCATCCCCGTTCTTTGAACGCTTCCGCTCGCGATCTACAAAGGTATGTAGATGGATCCGATCACTCGTTGCTAGATGAACTCATAGATGGATCTTGGTGAAACCGTAGGAAATTTTTTGTTTTCTGCAACGTTCACCAACACCTTTTACTTCAGTGCCTACGAATGCTTTACTTCAGTAACACAGGGGGGTTTGGGGGGACTCACACGCGAGCCGCGTGGATCCAACGGATTCGACCGATTTGCGCGGCTGGTCAACGACGGGCCGCCGTTGTTTCCTACAAGACCCACCGTCACGCTCACGGAGGTGCCACCGATGACGCGTTCCTCTCCACACGGGCAACCGCCAGCCTACCCGCCCGCACCGCTAGTGGAGGACCACTACGTCAAGCCCCCCAAGCACGACTTCCCAAGGTTCACCGGCGTAGCACCCAAGCTCTGGATTGATCGGTGTGTGGCCTATTTTGAGTTGTACCGCGTGCCGATCAGCCACGGGGTGACCATGTGGCGCACAAGCGTATCGCCAGCAGCACCGCACACCCACAAGGGAGGCTTTCACCACCGCCATGGTCGCAAAATTCGGCCCCGACGAGTTTGAAATAGAGATGCATAAGTACAATGTTCTTAAAGGTAACTGCTGAGTACCTGCCATCAAGGATCAGTACAATGTTCTGAGCACCAAAAGTTAAGATGTAAGACTTCTGGTAAATCAATCTAAGCAAATGACCACTCTGAGCTGAAATAATTCGGCAGAATCCCCTGAGAAATTCAGCAAGAATATGTTAATGCCTTGAGTAATTGAATTCTCTGGGATGCCAAAATTTTCTTCCGAATACCAATAGCAGAGCAGTAGTTTGTGTGTTTTTATGTTTTCAGTCAGGTCACCACTTCACGTCATCATATGAAATCGACAATAATGTTAATTCTTCTATCTTAGCTAATTTCCTGGAAAAGCTAGACTTATCTCTTTTATCACATCATTACATAAGCAGCATGCAAAATGGCAGAAATTGTGCATCCAGTTATTTCTTCTATGAACGGCTCATTTGGACAAAGCATTGGGCGAATGTAGTAAACCACAAGAGACATTTTTGCTTGTTAAATTAGCCCCTAATTTAAATTTATGCCAAAAGCTTGATCCTAACAGTGTACCTAAGAGTTAGTTATGATTATATCCCAGATTTAGGCCACATCCTAACCGTATACATACAGGAGCCTTTGAGTTGCAATTTAGCTTTAGCTCAAACCCGTGATTATGTATGTCTTTAGATATCAAACTTCACCGGCAGGTGCACCACGGTCCCAAAAGAGGGGCGATGACGGATGGGACTCACTCAGGGGAGATCAGGGGCTGGGGGCGCGGAGGGAGGGAACCTGTATCGAGGCCCGCGGCAGCGAGGGTGGCAGCGGCGCAGCGGAAGATGGCCTGGAGCTCGGTGGCGAAGAAGAAGCCGTCGTGGTCCACCGCGGGGGTTCCCCCATATTCATCTCACCGGCGTCCGTCAGCGCCATCCGGGCGAGCACGGGGTGGGCCGGGTCTCCGCGGCGCGGAACGCGATCCCGGGGGCATCGGGGATGGAGCCCATCCCGGACTGCACGGCGCGCGAGGCGCCGACGTGGCCCTACATGGTGTAGAAGACGACGTAGATGCGGACCGGGCGCGGCGCCGGTGCGGCGGGGGCAGGGATGAAATTCGCGTCGGTGCGGGCCCAGCGGGGGTGAGAGGCGCTGGCTCTTGGAAAGGCAACCGCCGCCCTTGGCCATTGCCGCCGACGAGTAGGAGGAGAGAGTGGGGAGTGAGCGGTGGTGGCTGGTCTATTCGGTCCAGGCTGTGTCAGCGGAGTAGTTTTCCTCCCTATACCAAAAAAAAATACTAGCTTTTCTATATTAAAAATGTGGCAAATTATAGAGATTTTTTTAAAAAGGAGGCGCTTACCCGGCCTTAAACTGAGGCCTTACTAATCATGTCCGCCAGAGTGACATAATGTTCAGCGAGCAACAAAGTAAAGTAAAAAAGATACATGCCTGAAGGCGGATACATAGCAGCACACCGCTAGCATACACGATAAAGAAAACACACGCTTTGTTTGGATGTCTACATTAGAGAGCGCCGTATTGAATTGGTCTCAATTCTAAATTAGTGAGGAAATTGAAATGGCACGAATATGAATTCAGCTATTTGGTTGTCCAGTGAATTAACCATTGAAATGCCTCTAGATTTCAATATCAAATCTTGTTTGGATGACAAACTCTGGAATTGCATAGCTACATTACCAGATTCTACCTTGTTCCACATGACTCAAAAATGAAGTCTGACAATAAATAAATATATAACAATGAAAATAAATAAATATTCTAGAAATGCATCAGGAAAACGCAAATGGTCATATAATGAAAACAATATTTTCTTACAATACCATAACACAAAACTCAAAACAAAATAAACAACGCGTACTCTCGTACATGACATAAATCACAATGATTTAAATAGATAGGTCCAAATGCTTGACATAAATAGTGCGTGGCAGTAGTTCATATATAGTTCCAGGTTACAATAGGACATATAATAGATAGTTCGAAGTTCAACAAAACATAAAAGAACACACACATATCAGGAAAGCATTAGTCTTCAAGGCAACATTAGCAGCCATGTCTTTCTCATGGTGATGGGCAGCTCCTTAGAGTTGAAACAGTCGATCATTGAGTACCAATTTTCCATAACATCGAAGCATGTTTTGTTTGGCTAAATCAGGTATCAACTTAAGTGCATCAAGTATTTTCAGCGGGAGTGATAACTTTTGGTAATGGAATGGACTCAGTTGTCTTGAAAGCATCAACTAAGTCCTTCTTCATATCTCCAAGCATGCAAAGAATAGCATCACCTGTTCGCTGCCTCTTCGGCGCTACTTCTGTAGAGACTTCGATCGGTTCTTCTAATGGCTCTGCAGCAATCTCAACACTTGTCTTCGCACCCTCACCATTAGCATGATCTTTTGATATATGATGCAAATGGACTCGCAGTTCTTGATTACTTTGTTCTTGTAAGACTTTATCTCCTTGCATGTCTTGTTAGCCTGCACAATAAACACAAGCCAATAGTAAAGTTGATGCCTTGTTATTCTACATATGCAAACTATATAAAGAATATGCCTTGGTTACCTCCACATATTTAGCCCAAACATCATCACTATCCATTGATAGCCTATTATTGGTCCAATACCAACCAAAACCACTTTGAGAAAAGGATTTTGCTTACGACCTCATAGTGATGATCCAAAGTCATCATCCTTCCACTAATGTTCTCCTTTGTGATATCCTTATTGCACTTACCCTTTGAAAGTGCGTTATATCGACTAGAGGGGGTGAATAGGCGATTTTTACAAATTTGTCACTAGGGAATTTCAGGGTGAGGAAATTCCTAAGCAACGAACTACTTAGCAGCGGAATAAGTAGTCAGATGCAAGCATAATAGAGTAGTAGCATAGTCATCATGATGAAATGAAAACAAGCACAGAGTACAAGAAGCGTAAACACAGGATAAGCAGGCTGAAGACAAACTGACTGAAGAATTTAAACTGAGGAAATTGAGAAAGTCTTCAGTCAAAGTCTTCAAACAGTAACGATCAAGTACAACAACACAAAATAAGGAAATGAAGGGGTTGAGGAAATAGAACCAGTTAGCTCAGTGAAGACAATGATTTGGTAGACCAGTTCCAACTGATGTGACGGTCGTACGTCTGGTTGGAGCGGCTAGGTATTTAAACCTGAGGACACACAGTCCTTACCATATTCTCCTTGAGCTAAGGTCACATAGACCTCGCCCAATCACTCGTGGTAAGTCTTTAGGTGACTTCCAAACCTTCACAGACTCGGTCGCTCGGCAATCCACAATTTCCTCTTGGATGCTCTAGACCATGACGCCTTACCGTCTGGAGGATGCACAGTCCTCAAAGGTAACAAGCATCGGTTCCACACAGGAACAATCTGTTGAGGAACGTAGTATTTGAAAAAAATTCCTACGATCACGCAAGATCTATCTAGGAGATGCATAGCAACGAGAGTGAAGAGTGTGTCTACGTACCCTCGTAGACCGAAAGCGGAAGCGTTTAGTAACGCGGTTGATGTAGTCGAACGTCTTCGCGATCCAACCGATCAAGTACCGAACGCATGGCACCTCCGTGATTTGCACACGTTCAGCTCGGTGATGTCCCTCGTACTCTTGATCCAGCTAAGGTCGAGGGTGAGTTCCGTCAGCACAACGGCGTGTTGACGGTAATGATGAAGTTATCGACGCAGCGCTTCGCCTAAGCACTACGACAATATGACCGAGGTGTAAAACTGTGGAGGGGGCACCGCACAGGGCTAAAGATCAACTTGTGTGTCTATGGGGTGCCCCCTCCCCCGTATATAAAGGAGGGGAGGAGGAGGAGGGTCGGCCTCAAGGGGCGCGCCCAACGGGGGGATTCCTACTCCTAGTAGGAGGAGGTTTCCCCCTTGCCTAGTCCAAGTAGGAGAAGAAGGAAGGAGAGGAAGAAGAGAAGGAAAGGGGGGCTGGCCCCCCTAGCCCTAGTCCAATTTGGTTTGGGCTAGGGGGGGCGCACGCCACCTCTTGGCCTGCCTCCTCTCTTCCACCACTAGGCCCATAAGGCCCAATAACTTCCCAGGGGGGGTTCCGGTAACCCCTGGTACTCCGAAATGACCCGAACCATTCCGGTGTCCGGATGTAACCTTCCAATATATGAATCTTTATGTCTCAACCATTTCGAGACTCCTCGTCATTTCTGTGATCTCATCCGGGGCTTCGAACAACCTTCGGTACATCAAATCACATAACTCATAATACATATCGTCATCGAACGTTAAGCGTGCGGACCCTACGGGTTCGAGAACTATGTAGACATGACCGAGACACATCTCCGGTCAATAACCAATAACGGAACCTGAATGCTCATATTGGTTCATACGTATTCTAGGAAGATCTTTATCGGTCAAACTACACAACAATATATGTTGTTCCCTTTGTCATCGGTATGTTACTTGCCCGAGATTCGATCGTCGGTATCATCATACCTGGTTCAATCTCATTACCGGCAAGTCTCTTTACTCGTTCCGTAATGCATCATCCCGTGACTAACTCATTAGTCACATTGCTTGCAAGGCTTATAGTGATGTGCATTACCGAGAGGGCCCAGAGATACCTCTCCGACAATTGGAGTGACAAATCCTAATCTCGATTTATGCCAACTCAATAAAAACCATCAGAGACACCTGTAGAGCATCTTTATAATCACCCAGTTATGCTGTGACGTTTGATAGCACACTAAGTGTTCCTCCGGTATTCGGGACTTGCCTAATCTCATAGTCATAGGAACATGTATAAGTTATGGAGAAAGCAATAGCAATAAACTAAACGATCATAATGCTAAGATAACGGATGGGTCAAGTCAATCACATCATTCTCTAATGATGTGATCCCGTTCATCAAATGACAACTCATGTCTATGGCTAGGAAACTTAACCATCTTTGATTAATGAGCTAGTCAAGTAGAGGCATACTAGTGACACTCTGTTTGTCTATGTATTCGCACATGTAATAAGTTTCTGTTTAATACAATTCTAGCATGAATAATAAACATTTATAAGGAAATATAAATAACAACTTTATTATTGCCTCTAGGGCATATTTCCTTCAGTCTCCCACTTGCACTAGAGTCAATAATCTAGATTACATTGTAATGATTCTAACACCCATGGAGTCTTGGTGCTGATCATGTTTTGCTCGTGAGAGAGGCTTAGTCAACGGGTCTGCAACATTCAGATCTGTATGTATCTTGCAAATCTCTATGTCTCCCTCCTTGACTTGATCGCGGATAGAATTGAAGTGTCTCTTGATGTGCTTGGTTCTCTTGTGAAATCTGGATTCCTTTGCCAAGGCAATTGCACCAGTATTGTCACAAAAGATTTTCATTGGACTCGATGCACTAGGTATGACACCTAGATCGGATATGAAATCCTTCATCCAGACTCCTTCATTTGCTGCTTCCGAAGCAACTATGTATTCCGCTTCACATGTAGATCCCGCCACGTCTCTTTGCTTAGAACTGCACCAACTGACAGCTCCACCATTTAATAAAAATACATATCCAATTTGTGACTTAGAGTCATCTGGATCAGTGTCAAATCTTGCATCGACGTAACCATTTACGACGAGCTCTTTGTCACCTCCATAAACGAGCAACATATCCTTAGTCCTTTTCACGTATTTTAGGATGTTCTTGACCGCTGTCCAGTGATCCACTCTTGGATTACTTTGGTACCTCCCTGCTAAACTAATAGCAAGGCACACATCTGTTGGGGAACGAAGTAATTTCAAACAATTTCCTACGCACATGCAAGATCTATCTAGGTGATGCATAGCAACGAGAGGGGAAGAGTGTTGTCCACGTACCCTCATAGACCGTAAGCGGAAGCATTATGACAACACGGTTGATGTAGTCATACGTCTTCGTGATCCGACCGATCCTAGCACCGAAGGTACGGCACCTCCGCGATATGCACACGTTCAGCTCGGTGACATCCCGCGAACTCCAGATCCAGCTGAGTGTCGAGGGAGAATTTCGTCAGCACGACGGCGTGATGATGGTGATGATGAAGCTACCGGCGCAGGGCTTCGCCTAAGCACTACGGTGATATGACCGAGGTGGATTATGGTGGAGGCATTACAAAAAAAATACACTTCCGTGATGATACGTGTTTGTCACAGTAGGTCGCATTTTCTGTCATGCATGTACATCCATGACGATTTTATGACAGAATCAAGATAGTCATACCTGTGCTGTCGTAGAAGTGTTCCATGACATTACCAAAATTATCACCACAGAAGTGTCCACTTCCATGACGATAAATCCCGCGTCACAGAAGTGCTTTCGTCAAGGGTGACCGACACGTGGCATCCACCGTAACGGAACGCCGTTAAGCTATCGGGTTGGGTTTTGGATCCGATAACCCGTTAACAGCCCCGACCAATGGGGATTTTCCACGTGTAAAATCATCATTGGCTGGAGGAAACACGTGTCATCGTTGGGACAGATGTCATCCACTCATTGGACAAAAGGCGCCTATGATACGTCGACACGTGGCATGGTCCAACAGAGGCCCATTCCTGTGAAAAGGCCGGCCCGTTTGAATTGGTCAAAAGGTCGCGGGTCGGCCCATGTAAAGCTTGTTAACGGCATGTTCGCATATAGCCCATTTATAGCCCGCTAACCAAAGGCCCGTTACGCCCTATCCGAATTAGGCCCAATAGCGTCATCTGGGCCACCCAATATGATTCCAGCCCGTTTTCACTTCTGGCCCATGTATGGCCCATGACGTCTTTCGGCCCATATGAGGCCCTATGTAACTCTTGGCCTATTAACGGCCCGTGGTGAAACTGGCCCGTAATGAACAGTGTATCACTTTACACCCATTAACGGCCTGTGGTGAAACTGGCCCGTAATGAACAGTGTATCACTTTATACCCATTAACGGCCCGTTATTCTGTTGGGCCGTTTCCAGCCCATGTTATCTTTCAGCCTTCTCAGAGCCCATTTATTCTTGGGCTCATTTCCAGCATTCGTTTACTTACGGCCCATTACTGTCATTTTCTGCTTGTGGGCCAAATTCAGCCCGTGGTTACAGTCGGCCCGTTAATACGTCGGGCCATTTTCATAGCGTCATCAAATACGGCCTATTAACGATGGCCCGTTATGGTCGGCCCATGAACGGACGATTCCAACTCTAGCCTGTTTACGGCCATAATGCGGCCTGTTATTGGCCCATGTTTGGCCAATCGATCATACTGCTCGTATAAGGCCCATTGATGATACGCCCCGTAGAAGGCCCATTGTTTCTATGGCCCGTAGAAGGCCCATTGTTTCTATGGCCCGTAGAAGGCCCAATGTTTCTACGGTCCGTAGAAGGCCCACTGTTTCTACGGTCCGTAGAAGGCCCACTGTTTCTACGGCCCGTAGGAGGCCCAGTGTCACTACAGTAAATATTAGCCCATGGTTATTGTGGCCTAGTTTTAAAAAATAGGTTATTGCAGCCACTAGCAAACCGCGGAAAAAGAACTGCAATGACTACAGGAAAACAAATAAACAAGACAACAAGGGAATAAATAAGCAAACAACTTATGCTAGGCTATCACGACTATCACACATATTACATCCACTGGGCATCGAAGTTCGCCACCAGTGCAAATAAACGCGCCGACAAAAGAATATACAAAACTGAGAGCACTTCAGAAGGCACTAGGCCTGGCCAGGTCGGGCCCCCCAAACAGCTGAAGAAGTTGAGTAGACCTCAGTTGTGTCAACGATAGATGCATCAACACTAGATTTAAGGCATGATGGTCCGCACGGTAGTCCTCTGACATCTTCATTGCATCTTTGACTTCAAGTCGGAGCTGGGTTGAAGCAAGCCTTTCCGCTTTAAGTTTAGACTGAAGAAGTCAAACTGATTGAGGCAGCGACTGCACAGAGGTTGTCTCACACCTGCTGGTGAGTAGCTTCAACTCACTATCTTCATCAAGACAGGACCTTGGGGTCATCTCGCTGTCCTCAAGATGGTTTGGCTCACTATATTCCCTAAAGTTCTGCTTGGTGTAAGAGATACGAGTCTGAAAGAGAAACAAGGAGATACGTAACAGATTTCACAATTATATAAGCAAATAAATGGATCTGTTCTGCATAAGGAACATGTTTTTACAACTACAATTTGAAACTGGTAGTTGTTGCAAACATCCAATCAGATGTAAACAGCAAAGCAAACAGCAGTGGAGGAAATGATGCCTATCCAAATCTATACTACAACAAAGTTTAAAGGCTTGAGAAGGATGAACTTACATTACATGTTAATACGGGCTGGACAAAGCCCTTCTCCATGTTGATGGAAGGATAATTCAATAAATTCCCCAAAGAAAATTCTTTATAAGCGTTGCCATTATTCTACATTTTGCAAAGAGTAAATATAGATCAAATAATATTGGAAGAAACAGAGGATAATGAAGCTCAGGTGCAGACTGATGATACATAATCAAATAGCAATTAATTAGGTACAACGTTACAAGGCAAAAGGGAGAGAGGTACTGACAAGAGCAATGCAGATCCCATTATTGTTTTGAGATCATATGATCCTTTGAGCAAGGAGATTCATCTGAATTTAGTTTTCATACAAGAGAGAAGGTAAGGCACAAGCAGAAATTTAGGAGTTCAAATTTTGAATTGATATCATAGAAAGTACCTGACGCTGGGCTCCCAGCAGTTCTAATAGGGGTTTGGCCACTGGAGTAGGGGTAAAGTGTGGTACAGTTGGGCCTGTGTTTTCTGTGGCTGCTGATCTATCTGATTTAACAGGTATCACTACCTTTTCCAAATACCTAGTTTGTACTCCTTGAGGATCTGCACTCACCCTCTTCCTTTTGGACATCTATTATGAAAGAACAACACTTGACTGGAAAAACATAGTGTGACGACACATGGAATAGGTACAGAAAATGGATAGGTATGGCATATACTCATATATGATGCTTAAACTAAGCAGATGGTGTAACAAAGTAGAAGTAATGCTAGAGGTCAGATGCAAAATATGTGCGACCAATACAACTTTGCAAAGTTAGAGCAAGCACCTTGATGGGTGAATAAGATAGGCCATCCTCCACCATGCCAAGTTTGTTAGCCAGTGGATCGTTCCGCAATATTCCTCTCGTGCGCCCATTCTCATATTCATTTTGATAATATTCAATATCTGACATGCATGAAAACATAAAAACAAGTGAGATTTTCTTTGTAATGCAGAAGTGATTCTAATCCAATATTGCCTCCCTGTAAACCCCTTTGTGCTATCTCTGCAATTCTTTTAGAAGATGCCATGCATGCTGTAATTTGTTGTGTGCATTAATATAATGTGGCCTACTACTCAAAATATGAGAGCTCCAGAAGTGATGACACTTCGCAGATGATAGCTTCAACATATAGTAAAGAAGAACAAGTCGACCTGACCTGACAGATTCAAAATATACTAAGGGAGAACAACTCGACCTGACAGTCGACCGCAAGAGAAGAGTATCATATTAAAGAAGAGCAGAAGAGAAAGCATATTGAAGATATTACAAGTCTTTCAATACAATGTCGGTTGGCCACCCATGATGAACCAGAGCGCACAGAGAAATACTATTCTTTCCGGTCTCTCCATATGTGGCTCACATGCATTTCGAAACTAAAGTAGGAACATTTATCTAACGAATTAAACATCTCTTAGTTTTACTAATATCAGCAATAATATCATATATGAATTTGTACAACTAATCTTGTTTAGCTCGATGGGTGGAGCAGTGCTATTACGACAGAACCACGTAGGCTAATTGTGGTCATCATAAAATGGGGAAAACATAAGCATGATGAGTATAGTGTTGACCATGGCAGTGGGATGGCAGATCTGAAGCTGCAAACCGCGCAAAGGTAGTTAGCAACCGATGTTTGCTTTGAAATAACAACTAAGATTTGGTATGGACAAGAAAGTACGGTCAACAAGTGACAAAGAAATGCAATTATGCTGTCTCTCAATATGTCGCGACATGCATTTGGAAACTCAAGTGGGACCTCTAGCTAACCAATTAAATGTGTTGGTTAACTAATATCAGTATCATATCACAATCATATTTGAACAACTAAGCTTTCAAATTTTGAGTGTTGTGTTGTTTAGCTTGAAGGGTGGAGTAATGCTAGTATGACAGAAAGCACCTGCGCAGATCATAGTAGAGTAGATAAAAGGGGGAAACCCTAAGCATCAAGAGAAAATCGGGAAAGTGCAACTAGCTGGACCAGTGGGTGGCGCACATGCTTTTCGAAACGAATATAGGAACATTAGGTGACCAATTAAACGTTCTTTGTTTTAGTGATATGAGCATCATATCAGATTTGTATTTCAACATGTAAGCTTTGGGTTGAGGTCTTGAGGAGCAGTGCTAGCACGACACAAAGCACCTACGATGATGGTAGTGAATATAAAGGGGGGAAACCATAAGCTTTACGAGTATAGTGCCCGTGCCATGGCGGATCTGAAGGTGCAAACCGGACAAAGCTACTTCGCAACCAATGTTTGCTTTCAACTAGCCACTACGATTTGGTACGGACAAGAAAAGTACAGTAAACAAATTACGATCTATTTTCCGGGTGAGATCAATAACTTAAGCACATATGGAAGAGTACCACCTCTCTTGCGACGCCGTGTAGGCCTATGCTGATACGTTGAGGGTGCTGCGGGTGCGATGGCTGTCGGCGGCGGGGAAGAAGACTTTAGACGGCAGACGGCCGGGTCGGGGGATATATCCTATTGCCATGGACGAGGCGGTCATAGGAGCGGCAACGGCAAGGTGGACGATGGCACCGATGAAGCGAGAGGAGGCGATGAAAGGATCCTGGTCCAGCGCCATGGATGAGAGACGTCCATCTCTTCCAGTGGATGACGGGGTAGGGGTAGCGGCTCTGGCAAGGTGGAGGATGGGGTGGCGGACGGAGGAGGCTGGCCGCAGTGCGGAGGTTGTCGTGCCGCCGAAGGTGTATGAATGGGGAAATGGAGGGGAGGGGGATCTCAAACTTTGGGACGCGCTTCTCTGAAATGGGGGAAAGTTACCAACTTATCCCCCGTTTAAAATTTCAGACATCGCGTCGGTTGGGGATAGGACGGTAATCTCACATCTCCCAAATATTTGCCGGTAACTATTTCAGGCGAGGAGAGGGTGTTTTGCCGCCCATGGTGTATGAACGGGGCTGACAGGTAGGGCAGTTGTGTCACGTCTGATGGAAGTTACACATCTGCCCCTATTTAAAATATTAGCCTACATCGATTTCGAACGAGGACAGTTTGTTTTGCCGCCCACCGTGTATGAATGGGGAAATGGAGGAAGAGATACATGTCTTTTGGACGAGCTTGAATCAAATGTGTGTTTGCCGCCCACGTTTGGCGCCCACCGTGTCTGAATGGGCTCAGAGGCCGTCGTGTCACGTCTGATTGAAGTTACTAGTCTACCCCTATCGACAACAGTGTAAATCCGGTCGATAAGGATGTCAAGTGTCAGGGATAGAAAGTAATTTCCATCTCGCAAACACTTGCATCGGGCAGCCCACAAATTATAGTGGGTGTTTAGCCGCTTCGTTCAAAACTTGGGAGAATTAGCATTCACGTTTGCCCTGGGACCTGGCAAACTAAATTCAAATCCAATTTGTATTCGATTACGAATATCCACAGATAATTATACGTTTTGTTATTTATTTCTTCAAAACCACAACAAAGATTTATTCCACCTTTATATATGATTATGATTTAGAAATGTCGTGATCTTCGAATTCAGTAGGTTGGATACACTCTGAGTCAAACAGTTATTTCATCCAATACAATATGCTCACACGAAAAACAGTTCACCTTATGTCAATCATACAAGTACTGAGGATTACCTCGCCTAAAAAATTCGGATCATTACAACACATGGACAACATAGGGGGTCTTGCAACATAATCCATTCAGAGACATGACACAACATGCAAGTATAATAATCTAATGACAATTTCAACTGGTATCTAATGAAGAACTGAGATTACCTTGGGCTTCAGATAGCAGAAACAACAGGACCTCCTCTGTCTTCAAATGCAACATTCTTACTTCCTCCAATTCTTGGGTTGCTTGCATAATGTGTGCCGCTAATTCCGTAATTTCCAGCCTCAAGATAAAGATTACCTCATTCATGGCAGCCACACCATCTCTTTCTGCCTCTAGTAGAGCCTCAAGCACTATAATATCTGTGCTCAGACTGCTCTCCGGCGGTGTTGCCTCTGAACTGCTACCATCTGGTAACATGGATGGCGCACTGCTTCCACAAATAGATTCTGGGGTTGTACATTGTGTCCTAGTGTGAACGGCATCCTGAAAGGTTTCCGCTGGACATCAGTAAGAGATAGTTATCATATGATCCAGGAAGTAAGCTTACATGGGGTTGTACATTATTGCCGAGCATGGCAAACTATATTTAAATGGTTCGAAGCAGCATCAGCCGAAAAGAAATTAAAATGGTAAGATGAAACTAGGGATGTAAGTGGCAAATAAACGACATCCTCCCTAGTTCATTTTCCTCAAAAAACAAAAACTCTTTTGAACTATCATACCACTAGTGGACTTTAATCGGGATTAAACGGGACCCAGTTGACATCCCTAGTTGAAAGGGAGTGTACAACCGCTATATTTAAGTTGCCAAGGCATCTAAGCGGTTGAAATAATCTGAGAAAGCACTTAATAGTGTGGACTCATATAAACTACGAAGACAGTCTTGTGATGAAGTTGAGAGGAAAAGTTAAGGACTCAAATGAAATAGGCGTGCATTTCTTTATGATAGTACAGCAGGCACTGCTAACATATTGGCCAACTCAGGTATAGCCTAACAACAAATAAGCATTCGAATCAAGCAATACAGCAAAGCAGACAACTGAACTATTTGTAATTTGGTAGGATTACATGTTGAGGGCACAAGCCAAGAAAGCAGCCCACTCGCATTACATTTCACATGTACTAAAACACACTGGCTTACCATATGTTGCTGTGAAGCCTAGCTGCTGTTGCAATGTTCTTTGAAGATATCGTCAGCATCCCGTGGATGCAAATCTAGTTGTAGTTTATTCTGCACCATCTATTTAGGTAAAATTAATTTTAATCGCATGCACTGGTACGAATTGATCATCAATGGTTCATCTAAACTAATGAAAGAAGGGTGTGTGCATACACGACAATATATCTTCTTCCCTCTATTTTTATGCTTGTTCGAGGTGCCAGCCCCAAAAGAACAAATATTTTGCTTGATGGGGTTGGCAGCTCCATAATTAATAGAAGCATCAAATTAGTCATGCAACTTGGGAAGATCAAGAACACACAAACAAGTAATGAACAAAGGCTCGGAGCAGTGATGTAATAGCTAGCATCAGAAAATGTAGGGTAAAACAAACAAAAAGTAGCGGAACCACATGCTAGTTTGCTGATGTGTAATTAAGCATAGAGAACATTAAGCAGTATGATGGAACCAACAGGTGGCATCAGAACAAAACTAAAGCATATTAACTATACGTGCACTGGTATGTAATTTAGCACATGTAACATGTTCACTGCCAGAAGTATGGCCCTACAGGTGCAAGCAGAATAACGTGTCTCATGAAAAACTGAATGATGCCCTAAAGAAATTCAAAGGTGCGGTGCTTATGCTAGGAAAGTGAACGTATGCGCCGGCCGTTGGATAATAGTACCTGATCCTCAGCGGCGTATGGGTATCGTTGTCATACTTGATAGCTAAGGATCGTCGATGGTGCTTGTGTTGCGGTTGAGTTTGGGCCGGCTGTCCCCGTCGCTGAAGCGGCTCCGGTGCTACGGTTGCGGCGCCTGTCAACATACAAGAAAGCTCATCTGTGGTCATTGAACAGTTGCACAATAAAGAGAAAAACCGAGGGAGTACAAATCAAAATAGCCTAATGAGGCTGCAGCGTCGGTAAAGCAGGGCCGGTGGAGTTGAATATGGCATCCGTGGAGCGGGTCCGATGCAGTGGACGAAGGCTTCGGCGGGCGCGTTGTACAGTGCTTTCGGTGAGGCGGATCTGTTGTGGCGGACGAGGGCTTGTATGAAGGGCCAGCGAAGGGGCGGACGAGGGAGTCAATGAAGGGCCTACGCTATGGTGGACGAGGGCGCCGGTTAAGCAAATCCGGTGCGGTGGACCATGATGGCGGTCAAGGAGATCTGGAGCGGTGGACAAGCCAGTCGCTGAAGCGGCTCCGGTGAAGTGGTGAGTTGGCAGTTGGGGGTTCCAAGGTGCAGAAGGTAGATCCGGCGGGGTGTGAGGTCCACCGCTGCGGCGGAGGACTAGATTCGGCGGCTTGCCGTGGTTGGGGGGTCGGGGAGGGGCTCTGGGGAAGAATGTTGGGGGCAAAGAGGGGAAAACAATGGAGTTACCAAAGCAGCCCTTTTCCGTTCATGTGGCAGGGGTAAAACAGGAATATCGCAGGGCTAAACTTTCGGGCACGTGATATTTCGATGTGAGCGGGAAGTTTGAAAGCTTTTGGCGCCTAAAATTATAAGTATTCTGCTCTCGTACGGCCGACTATGATATCATGGCCGACAATTTGTTTGTTTTGCATGCAAAAAAATGTGCAAGTTTTGAAAATCAATGTCTCCAACTCAAAACTTAGATTGTCCATTCAATTCAAATATGGATCATTGAGCTACTACAAGAAAATACCATCATACGGTCCAATTCAAATGAAATTCCAAATTTGTTTATCCTAAATATGATGACAAAAGCAAAAATGTGTATGTGTATGAATAAAGTGGATGATTATAAAGTTTGAAAATGCCCGTATGTGTATATCTCTAGGTTTGATATATGAATTTGAAATCACGAAATCCCGGCTTAAAAAATGTACCTCCGTTTAAATGAATTACGAAAGCTAATGATGGAGTCGAATTCCAAAATTCCAATCTTAGGTTTGTAATTCTGGTACATCAAGGTATATCACGCATGTTCAAAAGTATCGTTATCTCATAGTACAAACTGTGAAACAAATTGATCAACCATGAGTGCACAATATCTCAATTACGCTAAAGTCCCTCAAATATAGACACCTCACTCTTTATCTGAAGTCAACCCCCCCCCCCCACCACCACACACACACACACATAGAGAAGTCGTTCTCTCCCCCAAACACCAACACATGAGCACATTAACACCCCTCTTTCTTGTAAAGTCCGAACCCTAACATAGGTCTCTATCACTTTGTCTCTCGGGCATGCACACATCTCTTCCCTCACTCTCTAGGTCTCCCGCTATCTCTCTTACCCAAGCACACGCAATATGTAGAGTGTATATTTCCCATACACACAAAACGTCACCCCCAAACGTCTATCTCCCTAGTTATGTGGTTCTCGCGCACTCACCTCACACACCACCCCCACTGCAAACAAGCACACTTTGTCTCCTTGTGCACCACTCTTCTCTTTCTATCTCTCCCACATGCGGACCCGCCCCAGATCCTTCCCTCTATACATATATGTCGTGACTCTTTGCATAGCTCCCTAATGTATAATCGTTCTCGATTTCGCACATTGTTCTCTACACCATCTATTCTAGATCTCTCATGAAGTCCCTATCACACACACGATGACTCGCTTCCCTTGCGTCTCCGTTCATAGGCCAATTTCGGACAACATCAACATTGTCTCCCTATCTATACACCATTTATGGACACAAACGACCCCTCTCGCCCCCTCTCTTCCTCTCTCTCTCTCTCTCTCTCTTTCGCTAGATCTCTCTTTCTCTCGCTCTCACACCCCTCTCCCACACACACACTCGATGTCTCTTCCAAATAGTCTGCTCCCCCTGCCCACACCCGTGCTATCTCGCTACTACACATGTCACACCATTCCCCCTTCCCTTATACTAGGTTTACATCATAAGTGGTCTCTCTACTCCACATACACTCTCTCCCTCTCACACACAAACACGTGCACAAACACACACCCATTTATCTAGATCCTCATCTCTCCTCATGTCCGCATGTGTATCTCACACACTCACTCTCTAATTATGTATATGTGTCTCCATGTTACACAACACAAAGCCCCATGTACATGTCTCTCTCTATCCTCCACACACATAGACACAAAGAATCTGTTATCATTGCCTCAATCTCTAACATATCACACACGCACTCTCTCTCTCGCAAACACGCTCAACAAGGGTTTCCCCGTGAATAACTTACCGTCTATTCATCAACAGTCGTGGCAGTACGGCGAAAACGAGACATGAAAAAGAATAAATCTACACGTGCTTAGACCACCTAGTATGACTACTAGGACTAGAGCAAGCCAAAAAGCGTGCCGCTGTCACCCCCTCCTTGTCGGCGACGGGAAAATCTTTGTTTTACACAGTCGAGAAGTCATTGTGCTAAGGCCCCACATGCCGAGGCGTTGAATAGAATGTAGATGCTAGTTTACGGAAGCAAGTATCGATAATATGTTTGTATCTCCATACTTATATTTCTTTTCTTATAAAAAAGACCGAGTTGGTGATGATGGTACATGTACCATCTTGCAATATAGACCGTCCGATCTATATCTGACGGATGGAAATTAAACTAAAAGATACCCGCACCCCTCTCCACATTTGCAGACAAGGCCTTCCCTCGTTCATCCTTATCTCCAACAAACCTCATTGTTGAGCAATTAAGAAAGGAAACCTCTGGAAGAAATTGGCCTGGTGGCCGCTGCCGGCGTCGTCAATCCCCATGCCTCCGCTCAGTCCGACTACCAACCACCACCACACCCCACTCCTCTTCACCTTATCTCATATTTCTCGAGATATCATTAGTTTTTACACATGGAATTACTCCCGCAAGGGTCAATCACAACAAGTGTTTTATAAAAAAAATGCATCTTGATGTTCCGTGCAATGCACAGATCTTGCTAGTATTCCTACACAAGACTAAGTTGGTGATGCTGGTGTGTCTGCCATCCGTCGTTTCTGACCATTATATCTACATCTAATGATTGTGAGGTAAGTTGTTGTCTTTTCTCACCAACATCCCACTTGTCTACCAATTTACAGAAAAACCCATAAATAGTATCTTAAAACCAACCACATCCCTCCCTGACCTCACCAAAACAGCCCAAGGAATATATTCTAATTGAAACCTAATATATCTCTAGTGACATATGTATAACAAAATTAGAGTGTTTTGTACCAAGTTTGTGAATAAGTATTATTCTAATTATGATTCGTTGCAACGGACATGAACATTGCTAGTATTTCCAACCATGCATTTTTTCCTAGTATTCCATAGTTTCGAGTTTTCCATCAAGATATTAGTCACTCATGGTTGATATTTACTTTCAATCATGTACACATATGCACTATGTAACTAGCCTTGCTTATTGGCTTCCAAAGCTTAACTTTCACTTCTACTTACAATATGTAGAGTATTTAACAAAAAACTACCACTTTCAACTAGCCCTAGGAAGAATCTATTGTACAAAAAATAGCAAAAACATACCCAAAATTTCTTAATCCACGCCAAAAACTACCTAGTACTCCTACCGATTAGGTTCGTTTAAACCCATTTATGACAGGGTTGGCCCACACGTCCGTGCTGACGAGGCAACTTAAACCCACACATTTTTATTGATCGTTGACACGAGGGACCCACATCTGACCTTCTATCCTGTTATTCCCCCTCAAATCATCATTTTTCCTGAACATTACTTCAAACAGTACTGATGCGTGTTCATCGGTGGTGCTGGTGATGAGCGAGTTGGCTGCCGCTCCGCCGGACGGGCCGGACGCCGCGCTGGCCTCCACACGGGTTGGCAGGCTGGCCCGAGCGTGACTCACGAGCGAGCAAGCCGCCGCACTGGCCTTCGCTCGAGCCAGATGGCTGGCCTTAGCGCGGCACGCGCGAGCAAGCCGCCGCGCTGCCGTGCCAATCTAGCTAGCAAACCTTGTAGACAAGCAGCTGGACGGAGCTATCTTAGCTAGCTAGCGGCCGTGAGAGCCGGTCGGAGTTGGCATCCGGGCTGCCGCAACATGGGCTCCACATTGCCGGTGGTTTTGACCTCGCCTTCTGCCGGCGGCGGTAGCTGCGTCCCATGGCCGAGGATGACTAGGTGGACGGGCCGGAGGTAGGAGGTCACTCGAGGATTTTTGTTGGTAAGAGCATGTACAATGGTTGATAAGGTAGTCTTATCTTAAGTCTGCCACGTATGCAAGTGGTAGTAGTTTCTTGGCATTTTAGTGGTTTCTTGCATTATTAGAGCAAGTACAATAGAACCGAGTTAGCGGGCTATAAGAAATAAACTAGTATATTTCTGCTTAGTTGGAGGAAAGAGAAGAGGATAGAGAAGGTAAGTGGGCTCTTCGTGAAGAGCCAACTCTAGCACGTGCTCCTAGGCACTTTGTGAGAATGAGAAGTGGGCCACATAATAAAAAAGTAGAACACTCTTTTGATCTATTATTGTACATGTTGGCTATAAGATGGGCTGTAGATGACATGGCACTAGCTTATAGCCAGCAGCTGGCTATACTATTAACCATGCTCTTAGGGGTTTCTTGTAAGGAACAATGTATGTACTACTAGCGACAAAAGGCGATTCTAGGTTGCGTTGTACTCCAACGAGTACTACTTGTGGTCGCGGGAGTGTATACCTCGTTTTGTGGGTTCGATCCTGGCCGAACGCACGGCGGACTTTTTTTAAAATAGTACTACTACACTTCGCTGCGAGCCAATATTTTACACGGGTAGTTTGAGTTTTGAAGTCAAACGGACGTGCGGCCCCACAATCTGGGTGCACTGGACAGCCTAGCCACGTGAACGGGTTTTCCTTCCCAGCATCCCGTGGCTCGCGTGCTCGCCCTAGCCGCACCTCGCTTGCAACTTCCTCATCAGCTAGTAGCATATTTAGACTAGCGCCTCCCAATTAAGCCCGAGGAGCCGGAAAAGCCTGGCAGGGCATTGGGAACTGTGCAATATGGCTCTGTACATAAAGTGCTCTACTACGACTCTGTAGCTTGTGGCATTGCACACATGGACTTCACTCCATTATCGGCTCTACTATAAAAGAAATTCCTCTTGATGTGTTTTTTTTTGAAACGGAGGCAAAAGCTTTGCTTCATCTCATTCATAAAGAAGGAACTACTAACAAAGTTCGACGAGATCCATTACACCTCCACAAATGGAAGGGAAAAGCCTAGTCTCGCAGTATCAAATAACTCAAATGTTCTGCCCCCACAGTAACCGTCGCTGATAAACAGGCTGCTAGTGTGTGCGTGAGAGGAGCGGTTGAGTAGGCCAGCTACGTGAGAGGAGCGGCTGAATAGAGCACCGAGAGTACCCACTAGGCCACTACGCAGGTGTACTTCCCCTGCATTGATAGTACAGCGATGGTTCTAGAGAACAGTAGTACCCTTCACTTCCAACTGTAGCTCCTTGGCCCTGAGATTCAAGAGTTCAAAACTGGTGCACTATACTAGACTAGACTAGAAGTATAGTACATCGCACTATTAGTTGAGAAAAGTAGTACTAGTACTGCTACAATATGAGTACGTACTCCTCCGTCACATAATGTAAGACATTTTTTGACACTAGTTGGCGTGTACAAAAAATGGCAAAAACATACCCAAAATTTCTTAATCCACTCCAAAAACTACTACCTAGTGCCAAAAATTTCTTGCTAGTGCTATTATTTATAGTATAATGCAATCCCATAACGTTCCATAATGCTAGTACTCCCTCTGTCCAGGTGCATAAGGCACCTAAGAGAATTTAGGATTTTCAAGTATATTAGTCGCCCTTCATTAGTTAGCACTAATGACTCGTATGACTACGCCAATGCACTTAGCTTTTTCAGCTTCACATTTATCTCCCTTCCATATGCAAACCAATCAGACGCCTCTACCATTTACTTTTTCTTTGCATGCATGCAAGCTGGACCTAAAGAATTGTGTGAAACAATCTGTTAGCCTATGCATGGTTAGTCCTACCATCATTACACTTAATGCGGGATTAACTAGAGGGAGAGAAAAATGTGATGAGCGTCCAATCAACATATGCCTAGTTCACGGTGCCATTTCTTAGGTGCCCTATGCACCTAGACGAAGGGAGTACTAGTAGTAAATAATAGCCTCACCCCTTCGCTGAGGAACGATCTACAGTTGGAAGGGACGAGGCCCCGCGGTTACTACGCTCTTATCTCCTCCTCGCCAGTTCCCCTCCCCCCCGAAGAGAAGGCAGTTCGTCGCTGCTCCCATGGATTCACCAGGCGGTTCTCCTCCTCGTCAGGGCTGGGAGACCTTGGACGACGATCCTGTGGGAGAAATCGCACGCCGCTCCGACGTCCTCACCGCCGCAAGACTCGGTGCTTCCTGCACCAACTTTTTCAAGACGCTGCTTAAACATGCCATGCTTGTTGGTCTTCCATGCATCCTTGAGGAGAAGGTTCTTCTATGGGACAATCCTTCGAACAGTCCACCGCTCCCTGTCCATGGTTGCACGTTGACTCCGCTAGAGTTGCCGACGTTGAGAGGTAGTCGGATTTTGTCCGATGAGCAGGTCAGTAATGGAGTTTGATCATGTAGTACTTAGTTATTCCATTTCCATCCTGTAATTTCTCCGCTGCCCACCGTCTTATATATAGGTCTGGGTCGGTGCCAACAAAGATTGGCTTGCATACCTCCGGCCGGATACCACCATCATTTTGCACAACATCCAGAGCAGTGTGGCCGTTCCGGTAGACCCCTTCTCCACCATTGGGATCGGCCTTCCGAACTGGCTGGGATTGAATACGTACGATGATGCCTACATGAGATTGAAGAATATAGCAATTGTGGACCCGCCGACAAAGCACGCGGCTACGACGATTACTATCTCATCGCGGTGTTCGACATAAGGATTGCCATCAATGCAAGAGGCAGTAACGACAGAGGCTGGCGCATGTTGGCGGCGGCAGATTTGTACCCCTACACGTTCGAAGATGCCGTGCGCCATCTAGGCCGCATCTTCGCGGTGACAAGCCAGGGGACTTGTTTCATCTGGTTGCCATCCTACGGTACGGGAGATTACAAACGGAATGCACAAACCATCATTTGCATCCCTAACGGTACTCCATTATTTTGCAGGGACCAGTCATCCCCCGATCAAAATAAGATCGCTGATCCTGGATGTGCATTTGCATCTGCGATTTGGTCTAACCTGGAACCCTGTAGCTGACTTTGGCATATTGGGATCAACTATCTTAGCAGTCGTTACCCATGGTACCACTGATGTGCAACATGGTCACACAATCTACCACGATCGGACCGTCACCATCTACCCAGGTATTCCATTTTTAACCCTCTCGCCTTCTCTTTCATTGTTGTACTAGTAGTATGCTTTGTAGTACTAGTAGGAGTACTTTTTACCTTGGAGGACGCGTATAGCTAGCTAGGCCCTTGAAGACTTGAACCCACTAGCTGCCACCATTTTTGTTTTTCCATGTCTTACTATCTCATCCATGTAGCCAAGAGTGGATATATATAATAAGCCGGTTATTTTACTTCCTCTATACCTGAGTAGTACTATTTGCTGCACAGTATTATTGACCGCCATATTTGAGCACAACATTTATGCATGGACCTTGACTATGTACGTCACCATGTGTCCAGATCTGGGATGCCGCGTGTACCATATGAACGGCGCCGAGTTCGACCCCCGTGATGCTACGTGGGTGCCGAGGAACACTCTTGGAGAGTACTCGCTTTTCATCAGGGATAGCTACCCCATTGTGAAGCGGATGCCACCTTCCGTGCACGACACGGAAGGCCTGCCGTTCATGAAGCATGGTTGTGTCTTCAGTGCACACCGCCGGATGAGCGACATGCTGCGACACGCTATCCCTGATTTATGCCGCTTCAACTTGGATGAGTCTCCATCGTGTGGAACCGGACTAGAAAGTTGCGACAATGATTCCCGTTGCCCATCGCTATGGATCGTGCCATCCATGAAGAACACCTGGGACTGGAACCTGGAGGAGGACATGTAGCCCATCTATAACGTGTAAGTGGAGTACGGTAATTGTGAACGGTAGCGCTGTGAATTTATGTAGACTAGTCGTGCACAAATTTATCACATGAATTGGAGATGAACTTGTGTGGCATACTGGCATTTTTCCTTTAGAATTTATTACTAGTAAATGTGTTATGTGTACGTGCAACTTGTGTGGTTGTTGCACAGGCTCCAACACGCTCTTTGAGAAAAAAAGGTAGCACAGCTTTGGATAGACGTGACGTGGCAGCATCATACGGTAGCATCGTTTGCTATAGTTGTAGTACACTCCTACTAGGACGACAACTCCTATAAAACCTTGCGCTTGGCTCTTTGCCTCTTCGGGAGGTTCAATAGTTCGTACTCGTGTGAACCTTGCACTTGGCTCTTCGCCTCTTCGGAAGGTCCAATAATGATGATACTACAGTACAATATGCTTCTGGCAATCTGACACCGATTGAACTGTTGCACGTCCCCCGCGAGAGCGAGGGAGAGGGAGAGGGAGAGGGAGAGGGCACTGTAGTCAAAACCCTCTCCTCGTCCTGCGAAACACCGCGCGCGTGGGCGAGGGAGAGGCGTAGTAAGCAAGCTTCTCCTCGTTCGGCGAGTTGACGGGACACATCAAAGCAGTACTAGTACTAGTAGTAGTAGCCCATACTGCGTCCTTTCCGATTAATATGGCTTAATTTGAAACGAGAAAAATACACTGCGGTCAACGTATGTAACAATACGCTCTTTACGGTCACTATATATAGTTTTGCGATGATTATATGATCACTAGCTCATCGTAGAGCACCGTATTGCACCCTACTGACCGGCCACATAGTCGACGTGGCACTTTGTTGACTGGTTAAATTGTCACCTGATTTCTGGGTCCCACCTGTCAGTTGGCAGAGCAAAGAAATCAGTTAAACAAAACTTTACGCAGGCGTGGCACGAGTCCAACCCTTGCGCACTAACCGCCCCGGCTGTGTATGTGAGTGCATGCACGTGTCCTCCCTCGGTCTTCCAACAAAGAGTGTACATCGGCTATAAAACAAAGAGAGTAGTACATGATGTACATCTACACTTCCAATGCATTTAGCCTTTAATCTAAATCGATATTGATTAACTAATGCACCAACTTGTGCTGTAGGTATAGGCTACATGTCTATCCTTAATTACAACATGCAACGGCCTTCATTTAATCTTCTTATCTCAATGGTCGCATGCACACATAAGTCTGCTACTTTTGGGCGTTAATTATGCCCAGGTCAATGTGTAAATCTCTAAATGTACAGTCTTTCACGGACGTAGGGAGTAGGTTGAGCACTTGAGCGTGAGCGTGTGTGTTGTGTCGTGTGCTGTGTGCCGCATGGGTGCGTGAGTGTTGCATGCGTCGATGTGTACGTGTGAGTGTTGCATGTTGCATGCATGCATGCATGGGGTTACTCCCTCCCATTGACATGTTCATATTTCAAGCTTCCTCTGTTCCCTCCATATGGTGATACTCCCTCTGTCCCCAAATAGTACGGAGTAAAAGCCTCCCTCTGTTCCCAAATATGGAGTATTTGTCTTTCTAGAGATTTCAACAAGTGACTAGGTACGGAGCAAAATGAGTGAAGTGAGTGTAGAGGCATAGGGATACTGTAGAAAGGAAGTCCTCGCGATCCATTATTCGCCATCTCGGTCAGAGAGAACTATTCAACTAGTCTTCGAAGTGAAGTGACAATACACGCTGCAGCAGATGGGACACGTAATTAATAAGCTGAACCAGCGTGTTGGTGTTACTAAATCAACCTTACCCAGTACTGCCATCTCTTCTTCTTCCTCCTCTCTTCCCCATCGTCGGCCGCACACCATTTACCCCCGCTCACTGCTCGCCCGCCCGTGCCATCTTCCTTGGTAGCTCACGCGTACCATATCCCCCCGCTCACTTCTCGGCCACACGAGGAGAAGCTTCTTCGCTCGCCCGCCCGAATCCACTTCCCCGCTGGCTCGCAGGCACTGAAAACCCCAATGGCAGAACTGGCTGACACGCATAGCCGCGATTGGAATTCCCTCCTGATGTTCTCTTGGAGCAGATCTGTAGTCGTATGGACCTACTCAGCACCATCCGTCTGGTTGCATGCTCGATGTCTTTGTACCGTCTACTCGTCTGCAACCGGCCGACTCTTTTCAAGACACCCTGCTCGCTGATGCCCAATCCTCGCAGGTGTCCCAGACACCGACTTGACGATCCTACAGAGGTTGCCGTGGTGCCCCTCGACATGCTACCACTACCCGTCCACCTGTCCTTCATGCGCAGCCACTATTGGGCGGGCATGAAGGCCAACTGGATCGTCCTCATCCACCACACCGGTAGTCCGTGGCGTCTCGTGGATATCTACACCCAGCGAGAGATCACCCTTCCATCATTGGATACCGCCGCCATCGAGCCTCGCGGCCCGCCGGACACTCCTGCCTACTACGCACGAGACGCGTCAAGCTTTTGGCTCGACCTCTATTTGCAGAAAGTTGTAATCTACGAAGTGCCCACACCATCAGAAGACTACATGGATTACAAGCTCATTGCCTTGTTCAACATGGGATTAGTCTATCTGGAATCCGGTCGCCATACATGGTTATGGCTCATCATCAATCCTATTGAGGCAACATTTCTGTCTGATGCTATAGTGCACGATGGCATCATTTACGCGGTCGACGCACAGATTGGCTGCCTATACTGGTGGAATCTATCGTCGTGTAATTGTTCTATCTCATCTCATCTTTACCTTATGAATACGACTGTTTGTTCATTTGTTACAAATTTAGAATGCATAGCATGTCTATAACAACATCATTGCTATATGTTCCTCTCATTTCCTAGATTTTTAGGACCACACATGTTATTGTTAGAGTTGATATGAGAACAATTGGCATCTAATGATTGTTAGAATACATATTATGAGCATAACATCATGATTGCTATATGTTACTCTCGTTTACAAGATTTTTGTAACAACACATGTTATTGCTTAGATTGATATGAGAACAGTAGTAGTAAGTGCTACGGTAGAATATGAGTAGGCGATGTCATAGCTGTTTTCCTCTCATTGTTACATGATGTTTGAACCATGACATATTGCTAGAATATGAAAGCCATTGGCTTATTTTTTTAACTTGAGGGTATGATTATGACCACGGCATCACAATTTTCTGTCTATGATATGTGTCACTGTTATAATAATCTTAATTCCACACATACTGTGAACATGATTGTTTATTTTTGTCCTTTTCGTCTCCAATTTGAATTGTTGCAGTAGACGCAAATGCGCCGGCCTTCATGATTCCAGGACCTGGAATCATACCAGTCGATGGGTGGTGGTTTATCGCTCGTTCAGCTGACGGCGGTCATTTGATGCTCATTCGCACGTACCAAATTGACCAGACCATTACATCAAACCACATGAAGTACAATGCATGGGGCGTTCGTGACATTGATGGCTATGGCTGCTTCATGTTCAAGAAAGATCCCAGCTCCGTTGGGCCAGGCGTATTCAACTGGAGGCGGGTTTACAGCCTCGGCAACCACTCCTTGTTCCTTGGGCTCAATTATCCGATCATCCAACCAATCATCGATCATATCATAGGCGATGATTACTGTGTTGTGCAACTTCCATTCGCGAGGGGGGGGGGGGGCTGTGTTTACACATCATACCATGGGTTTCATGAATCACCATATCCAGGGATTCATCAACACAGCTTGTTGCCAGATAATCTTCAGTGTGTGAAAGGCATCAAGCTTCCATGCGATGGATGGCTTTTGCAAACCCGACATGCGGCGATGTGGTTCATGCCAACAGCAAATATGCACAACTTGATTCATGCTGATATCTAGACCGAGCCATGTATTCTGCTGTTGTAGCACGACCCTCTTTTGTTGGATATTATGTACTGTTGTTAGTTCGAAGCACTCCTCTAGTTTGAAGGATAGATACCTTCCTGGGATCAAGTGCATCCTAACTCACCTGCATAGGATGTACTGATAATGATGATGGAGATGCTGTGTAGAAGCCATATATATATTGTGACACTAAATACGACTATGTATAAATTGAATTAGTTAGGTTTCAAGTGCGTACTTGTTAGTTAAACCTATGTATAAATTGTGACACTAAATACGACTAGTAAGTAGTATAGTAGCAGTACTAGTATACGTCAGTCAAATTATTCATCATGTCCACACATTGAATTGACGTGACAACACGCTGCGCATGAGGTGACACAAGAATCCCGGTGGCGTGTTCGGGTATTCTGGACTTCAGATTTGGAGTACCACTTATCTGTCGAAATATTTCATCATTCACTTAAAATAGTCGATTGATCATACATTGAGTACCATATAACTAGAATTACCGATGCAAGTCGAAGAAGGATTGGCCGATGCTGCCGGCTGGCGCCAAGTTCGAACCCACGGATCAGGAGCTGATCGAGCACCTTGAGGCCAAAGTGAGTGCTGAGAGCGCAAGATTTCAGTCTCTCATCGATTTGTTCATACCAACCATCGACAGCGAGCACGGCATATGCTACACCCAACCTGAGAAACTTCCAGGTAAGACACCGATCAGCCGTCTACTTGCACAAACATATTCCTTTGTTTATGGCTCTATTTTTCTTTTTAGATGCAGACCTGGTGAAGCAATTACAATTTGACAATTAATAAAAAGTGTAACAAGTGACTGCAACATGCCAAAGATGTTATGAAAATGCCAACTAGGTACACTAAAACCTGTATTCCACAATACTGCAGGTATCACACTGAGTGGCCTAAGGAAGCATTTCTTCCAGCGCAATTCTAGGGCGTTCAAAAGGGGCACGTGGACGCGTCGCGAGATACAGTCGGAGTGCGGCATGCACGCGATGTGGCACAAGACCGGCAATACCTTGCCGGTGATGGTCAACGACCGACAGACAGGCAGCAAAAAAGGTTCTGGTGCTGCACACCAACAAGAACTTCGACCAGCATAGGACCAACTGGGTGATGCACCAGTACCACCTCCGGGACCTGGAGCAAGAGAAGGAGCAGGAGCTGGTCCTCTGCAAGATTTTCTACCAGACGAACACTAGGGCCAGGAGTAAGAAGATTATAAGTTAGTTTGGAATTGGTAGTTCTACTACCTTATCCTCCGCAAGTTGGTATTGTTGTTAACGATCTTTTGGTATGAACTTGCATTTGCTTCCAACCATCATGCGGAGGGTCGACGTGGATATAAAGCTGAATCATTTGTTTCGAAACGAATTTTCAGGCACCTGATTTTTATTTGATGGGTAGCATAAGCACCCGCTGTTTGAATTCCCAGTTCTCCAATTTTTTCGAAACAAGTGCATGCACTTATTATCACGATAAAAAAACAATATCCGTGCCGCATCCCAGTTATCAGTCTGTACTTGCAGAATTCTCTCGTTTATTGAGCACGTATATTGTTTTTCAGGTCGAGCAAGTTTCAACTGGGCTGTAGACTGCCCAGGGTTGGTTTTGTTTTTAACAGGCCCAGCCCATGACGACAACGGGGCACAAAGATCCACCAGGTATCTACTGGCCTCTGGCTTACCAGCGTTAGTTATATCTTGTCTTATAACATCCGCATACAGTTTTTTTACTGAATCAAACACACAGCCCAGTTCTATTATCTTCTTGAAACGCATGTCCTACATCCGTTTTCTAATCTCAACCTATAGTTTTACTAGTTCATATACATGTATCATTATATTTAAAACACATAAAATTCCCTTTTCATATTTACATCCTTATTTTTGTTGTTTTTTTCCACCCAGCGCTGATTTTTTTACCACTGGTTTTCCCTTAAACCAACTCAATTGTCCCACGTCTTATTTGCTTACAAAAACAAAACGATTTTTTTGGCAAATCAATAAGTTCTTTCAAAAATGTTTATCATTTCGGGATTACAACAGTTCGGACTCCACCGAAATATGCAAAATAAGGTTGAACTTTTTGACCGTGGTCTTGGGCAGAAAATGGGCTGTAATAAATTACTTAAGAATTAGCAAATGGGTTGCAAATTGTAAAAAATAGCAAATGGGCTTTATGTTGTCTGCCACAGATTTGGAGGCTGACTTGTGGGCCTACAAATTCATGCGTACACAAGGTTTCTCAAAAAAGAAAATTAGTCAACAATCGACTCTACCAGCGTCAGACCGTTAGATATCAATCTAACGACAATCGTGCTTCTTCAGTCTCTGATCTTCCTGCCCCAGCCGCCCAAACCAGCGCCGTCGGAACCGCCTGCTCCCGCCTCCCATGGCCGGCAGTGCTGCCGGGCAGGCCTCACGGCCCCATCATACTCGCATCCCTGGTCTGTCTATCCCACTACTCACCCACACCTCCTGTTATTTTCCGACAACGGCAGCCGAACCAGTCAACCCTCGTACTCTCCACCGCGTGGGCAACCACTCCCGTGTCTTCCCCGGCTCTGTGTCGTTCCCTTCGTAGGCTTCGTCGTCGTCCACCGCCATGGTGCTCTCGGCACGGCATGGTAAACGATGTCCATCCAACGGCCGTAGTGCTTCTTCAACCTCTGGTCTTCTTGCCCCAGCCGCCCAAAGCAGCGCCGGTCGTGCCGCTTGCTCCTGCCTCCCGTGGCCGGCTGTGCTGCCGCGGAGGCCTCACCGTCCCCATACTACTCCCACCGCTGGCCAGGCCATCCCTCCACTCACCCACTCCCCCTGTTATTCTGCGGCGACGGCAGCCTCACACCGCAGCCGAACCAGTGAACCCTCGTACTCCTCTACGCGTGGGCATCCACTACCGCGTCTTCCCCGGCTCCGCGTCATCCCCTTCCTAGGCCTCACAGTCGTCCACCGCCGTGGTGCTCTCGGCGCGACGTGGTCAATGTGGTCAACGACCGACTTCCATCGGAAGAGTACTGTACGTGGAGAGGCTGACAGTTGGGTCCACGGCAGCCGCAAGGAAGTGCCTCCTTATTATGCACAAAATAATTATTCCTCCACCTGACAACAACGACCCACAGGACGGGCCACCAGTATTTCACGGAAAAAATGTTCCCCCTGACTGCTGGGACCCACCGGACGGGCCACCGTCTTTCGTGAAAAAAACGTTTGCCCCTGACTGCTGGGACCCACCGGACAGACCACCGTATTTCACGAAAAAAACGTTCCCCCAGCTGTCAGCTCGGACCCACCGGAAGTGCCTCCTTATTATGCACAGAAAAAATGAATACTCCCCCTGCTAGCTAGGAACCACCATGGTGGGAGGCTGACTTGTGGGCCTACTAAGTTGACGGGGACGGAGGGCTTTGTCAACTTAGTCGATATGAACGATTCTAGCTCCAGTGATCGTACAATGTCCATCCAACGGCCTTTGTGCTTCTTCAATATCTGTTCTTCCTGCTCCAGCCGCTCAAACAAGCGCCGGCGGGACTGCCTGCTCCCTCCTCCCCGTGGCCGGCTCTGCTGCCGGGCAGGCCTCACTGCCCCACCATACTCCCATCGTTGGCCTAGCCATCCCTCTACTCACCCACACCTATTGTTATTCTCCGGCGACGGCAGACGAACCAGTAAACCCTCGTACAGTCGTACTCCCCTCCGCGTGGGAAACAACTGCCGAGTCTTCCCTGCCTCCGTGTCATTCCCTTCCTAGGCCTCGCCGTCGTCCACCGCCCTAGTGCCCTCGGCGCGGCTTGGTCAACGGCCGACATGCTTCTGAAGTGGACTGTATGTGGAGAGGCCGACGACTGGGTCCACTGCCGCACACAAGGAAATGCCTCCTTATTACGTGCAAAATAATGATTCCTCCACCTGACATCAGGGACCTACCGAAAGGGCCTCTGTATTTTGTGAAAAAAACGTTACCACCGCTGACAGCTCGGACCCACCAGCTATATCTTCGCACGCAAGGAAGTGCCTCCTTATTATGCACAAAAAAATGAATACTCCCCCTGTTAGCGGTGGCCCAGTATAGTGGCAGGCTGACTTGTGGGCCTACTAAGTTGACGGGGACGGAGGGCTTTGTCAACTTAGTCAATATGCACGATTCTAGCTCCAGTGACCGTACGATGTCCATCCAACGGCCGTAGTGCTTCTTCAACCTCTGGTCTTCTTGCCCCAGCCGCCCAAAGCAGCGCCGGTCCTGCCGCTTGCTCCTGCCTCCCGTGGCCGGCCGTGCTGCCGCGGAGGCCTCACCGTCCCCATACTACTCCCACCGCTGGCCAGGCCATCCCTCCACTCACCCACTCCCCCTGTTATTCTGCGGCGATGGCAGCCTCACACCGCAGCCGAACCAGTGAACCCTCGTACTCCTCTCTGCGTGGGCATCCACTGCCGCGTCTTCCCCGGCTCTGCGTCATCCCCTTCCTAGGCCTCGCCGTCGTCCACCGCCGTGGTGCTCTCGGTGCGGCGTGGTCAATGTGGTCAATGACCGACTTCCATCGGAAGAGTACTGTACGTGGAGAGGCTGACAGCTGGGTCCATGGCAGCCGCAAGGAAGTGCCTCCTTATTACGCACAAAATAAATATTCCTCCACCTGACAACAACGAACCACAGGACGGGCCACCAGTATTTCATGGAAAAAACGTTCCCCCCTGACTGCTGGGACCCACCGGACGGGCCACCGTCTTTCGTGAGAAAAACGTTTGCCCCTGACTGCTGGGACCCACTGGATGGACCATCGTATTTCGCAAAAAAAAATGTTCCCCCCGCTGTCAGCTCGGACCCACCAGAAGTGCCTCCTTATTATGCACAGAAAAATGAATACTCCCCCTGCTAGCTGGGAACCACCATGGTGGGAGGCTGACTTGTGGGCCTACTAAGTTGACAGGGACGGAGGGCTTTGTCAACTTAGTCAATATGAACGATTCTAGCTCCAGTGACCGTACAATGTCCATCCAACGACCTTCGTGCTTCTTCAATATCTGCGCTTCCTGCTCCAGCCGCTCAAACAAGCGCCGGCGAGACTGCCTGCTCCCTCCTCCCCGCGGCCGGCTCTGCTGCCGCGCAGGCCTCACCGCCCCACCGTACTCCCATCGCTGGCCTAGCCATCCCTCTACTCACCCACACCTATTGTTATTCTCTAGCGACGGTAGACGAACCAGTAAACCCTCGTACAGTCGTACTCCCCTCCTCGTGGGAAACAACTGCCGAGTCTTCCCTGCCTCCGTGTTGTTCCCTTCCTAGGCCTCGCCGTCGTCCACCGCCCTGGTGCTCTCGGCACGGCCTGGTCAACATGGTCAACGACCGACATGCTTCTGAAGTGGACTGTACGTGGAGAGGCCGACGACTGGGTCCATTGCCACACGCAAGGAAATGCCTCCTTATTACGTGCAAAATAATGATTTCTCCACCTCACATCAGGGACCCACCAAAAGGGCCTTTGTATTTTGCGAAAAAACGTTACCACCGCTGACAGCTCGGACCCACCAGCTATATCTTCGCACACAAGGAAGTGCCTCCTTATTACGCACAAAAAAATGAATACTCCCCCTGTTAGCTGGGGCCCAGTATAGTGGCAGGCTGACTTGTGGGCCTACTAAGTTGACGGGGACGGAGGGCTTTGTCAACTTAGTCAATATGCACGATTCTAGCTCCAGTGACCGTACGATGTCCATCCAACGGCCGTAGTGCTTCTTCAACCTCTGGTCTTCTTGCTCCAGCCGCCCAAACCAGCGCCGGTCGTGCCTCGTGCTCCTGCCTCCCGTGGCCAGCTGCGATGCGGCGGAGGCCTCACCGCCCCCTACTACTCCCACCGCTGGCCAGGCCATCCCTCTACTCACCCACACCCCCTGTTATTCTGCGGCGACGGCAGCCTCACACCGCAGTGAACCAGTGAACCCTCGTACTCCTCTACGTGTGGGCATCCACTGCCGCGTCTTCCCCGGCTCCGCGTCATCCCCTTCCTAGGCCTCGCCGTCATCCACCGCCTTGGTGCTCTCGGCGCGGCGTGGTCAACGTGGTCAAGGAACGGCTTCCATAGGACGTGGACTATACATGGAGAGGCTGACAGTTGGGTCCACGGCCGCAGCAAGGAAGTGCCTCCTTATTACGTGCAAAATAATTATTCCTCCACCTGACAGCGGGGACCCACCGGACGGGCCACCGTATTTCGCGAAAAAACGTTTTCCCCTGACTGCTGGGACCCACCAGCTACACCTTCGCATGCAAGGAAGTGCGTCTAGGCAAAAAAACAAAACGATTCGCCCCCCTGACGGCTGGGACCCACCAGCTACATCTTCGCACGCAAGGAAGTGCCTGACAGTCGGGACCCACCTGGTCGAAGCGTACGTAGCGTTTTCATTCTGGTCGCGAACGTGTGCGTACATACTGGTCAATGTAGAGGCGCGCACGTGTCGTAGTAGAGGCGCGCACGTAGCATGTACACGTACGTACAGCGGCCAGGGTGCAAGAAAGAAAATACGGCCACATATGTGTACATATGGGCGGGGTCTCGAACGCCTACTCGCGCATACGTACAGCCAGGGCTTGTGTACATGGCTGGGTCGGAATGGAGAAACAGCGTCATCGTCGTGTTCATGGGGAGGCAACGGAATGCGTCGTGTTCATGGGGAGGCAATGGAATGCGTCGTGTTCATGGGGAGGCAACCGAATGCGTCGTGTTCATCGGGAGGCAACGGAACGCGTGGGAGCCAACCGGCTAGGTCGAAACGGAATGCATGGTCGTGTTCATCGGGAGGGCTTGGACGGAACAGGCGATGGAAACGAGGCCTCGCTTACCGCAGAATGGAGGAAATGGACCTCCTACGGTCGAAACGGGGGTCATGTTGATCGGGGGGGTGTGGAGTACCGCAAAACGGAGGAAACGGACCTCCTACGGTCGAAACAGGGGTCCTGTTGATCGGGAGGGGTGTGGCGTACCGCAAAACGGAGGAAACGGACCTCCTACGGTCGAAACAGGGGTCATGTTGATCGGGAGGGGTGTGTCGTACCGCAAAACGGACGAAACGGACCTCCTACAGTTGAAACGGGGGTCCTGTTCATTGGGAGGGGTGTGGCGTACCGCAAAACGGGACTCCACGGGATACTGTTCATCTCCACTGTCGACCTCCTCTAGCCGCCACGGGCTACCGTCGACCTCCTCCAGCCTCCACGGGCTCCTGTTCATCCAGTCTCCACCGCACGCTACTCCACCGGCTACTGTTCAACCACCCCTCCACGGGCACCCCTCCATCGTCTACTGTTCATCCAGCCCTCCACACCACGGGGTCCTATTCAACCACCCCTCCATGGGCACCCCTCCATCGTCTACTGTTCATCCAGCCCTCCACCACACCACGGGGTCCTGTTCATCCAGAGGCAACACCCCCGCTCACTGTTCATCCAACCCCCCACAACGCTCACTATTTATCCCAGAGGCAGCATCGATCGGCTTCAGTTAGCAGCAGTAGCGAAGGAATCGCTCGATCGGGTTTAGTTAACAGCCATCGATCGATCGCTCGGGTTCAGTAATGCATAGCCTGCAGTGCAATCGCTCGGGTTTAGTTAGAGCCCAACGCCTCGCTTGGGTTCAGTTACAGCCAACGCCTTGCACACACGCGCGTATGTGTACGAGAGAAACGCGCATCGCTCGGCCCCCGACCTCCCACCGTAACCGGGAACTCCTCAAAATTTTCCTCCCCCTCGCTTCTACCATGGTTTTTTCCGTCATGGACGGCCCAAAGAATGTCATGCAGCTGCGTCTTCGGCCCGCCCAGGACGTAAAGCCCATTTTCTGTCATGATTTTTTGTCATAGAAGTAGGAGCCCACCACATCTGTGATGATACCGGGTTTTGTCACAATTATCGTCATAGAAGTTTCATATGTATGACAGAATTTTTTTTCGTTCGGCCCAAAATGCCACAGATGTGTCTTTTTTTTGTAGTGAGGGGGGCACCGCACACGGCTAAGAGATCAATGATTAACTTGTGTTGTTGTGTTCTAGGGCACCCCCTGCCCCCGTATATAAAGGATCAAGGAGGGAGGCCGGCCGGCCCCTGGGGCGCGCCAAGGAGGGGAGGAGTCCTCTTCCTAGTAGGAGTAGGACTCCCCCTTTCCTAGTCCAACTAGGAGGAGGAAGGGGGAAGGAAGGAGAGGGAGAGAGGGGGAAAGAGGGGGCGCCGCCCCCCTCCTTGTCCAATTCGGACTCCTCAAGGTGGGGGAAGGCCAGCACTAAGGCCCTCTCCTCTCTCTCTCACAAGGCCCATGTTGGCCCATTAGATCCCTCTGGGGTTCCGATAACCCCCCGACACTTTGATAATTATCCGGTGACCCCCGGAACTCATCCGGTGTCCGAATATAGTCATCCAATATATCAATCTTTATGTCTCAACCATTTCGAGACTCCTCGTTTTGTCTGTGATCACATCCGGGACTCTGAACTATCTTAGGAACATCAAAACACATAAACTCATAATACCGATCGTCACCGAACGTTAAGCGTGCAGACCCTACGTGTTCGAGAACTATGTAGACATGACCGAGACACGTCTTCGGTCAATAACCAATAGTGGAACCTAGATGTACATATTGGCTCCCACATATTCTACGAACATCTTTATCGGTCAACCCGCATAACGATATACGTTATCCCCTTTGTCATCGGTATGTTACTTGCCCGAGATTCGATCGTCGGTATCTCAATACCTAGTTCAATCTCATTACCGGAGGTCTCTTTACTCGTTCCGTAATGCATCATCCCGCAACTAACTCATTAGTCACATTGCTTGCAAGGCTTATAGTGATGTGCATTACTGAGAGGGCCCAGAGATACCTCTCCAACAATCGGAGTGACAAATCCTAATCTTGATCTATGCCAACTCAACAAACACCATCGGAGACACCTGTAGAGCATATTTATAATCACCCAGTTACGTTGTGACGTTTGATAGCACACTAAGTGTTCCTCCGGTATTCGGGAGTTGCATAATCTCATAGTCATATGAACATGTATAAGTTATGGAGAAAGTAATAGCAATAAACTAAATGATCATAGTGTTAAGCTAACGGATGGGTCAAGTCAATCACATCATTCTCTAATGATGTGATCCCATTCATCAAATCACAACTCATGTCTATGGCTAGGAAACTTAACCATCTTTGATTAACGAGCTAGTCAAGTAGAGGCATAAGTGACACCCTGTTTGTCTATGTATTCACACATGTACTAAGTTTCCGGTTAATACAATTCTAGCATGAATAATAAACATTTATCATGATATAAGGAAATATAAATAACAAGTTTATTATTGCCTCTAGGGCATATTTCCTTCAGTCTCCCACTTGCACTAGAGTCAATAATCTAGTTCACATCGCCATGTGATCAACACCAATAGTTCACATCTTTATGTGATTAGTTCACATCTCCATGTGACTAATACCCAAAGGGTTTACTAGAGTCAATAATCTAGTTCACATCACTATGTGATTAACACCCAAAGAGTGATTATGTTTTGCTTGTGAGAGAAGTTTAGTCTATGGGTCTGCAACATTTAGATCCGTATGTATTTTGCAAATTTCTATGTCTACAATACTCTGCACGGAGCTACTCTAGCTAATTGCTCCCACTTTCAATATATATCTAGATCGAGACTTAGAGTTATCTAGATCGGTGTCAAAAGCTTGCGTCGACGTAACTCTTTACGACGAACTCTTTTATCACCTCCATAATCGATAAATATTTTCTTAGTCCTCTAAGGATAATTTTGACCATTGTCTAGTGATCTACTGCTAGATCACTATTGTACTCCCTTGCCAAAATCATGCTAAGGTATACAATAGGACTGGTACACAACATAGCATAATTTATAGAACCTATGACCGAGGCATAGGGAATGACTTTTCATTCTCTTTCTATTTTCTACCGTGGTCGGCTTTTGAGTCTTTACTCAATTTCACACCTTGCAACACAGGCAAGAACTCCTTCTTTGACTGTTTCATTTTGAACTAGTTCAAAATCTTGTCAAGGTATGTACTCGTTGAAAAAATCTTATCAAGCGTCTTGATCTGTCTCTATAGATCTTGATGCTCAATGTGTAAGCAGCTTCACCGAGGTATTTCTTTGAAAAACTCCTTTCAAACACTCCTTTATGCTTTCTAGAAAATTCTGCATCATTTCCAATCAACAATATGTAACTCACATATACTTATCAGAAAGGCTGTAGTGCTCCCACTCACTTTCTTGTAAATACAGGCTTCACTGCAAGTCTGTATAAAACTATATGTTTTGATCAACTCATCAAAGCGTATATTCCAACTCCGAGATGCTTGCACCAGTCCATAGATGGATCGTTGGAGCTTGCACACTTTGTTAACACCTTTAGGAATGAGGTTACATCATATACAACTCTTTTTTAATAAATCCATTAAGGAATGTTGTTTTGATATCCATTTGCCAGATTTCATGAAATGCGGCAACTTCTAACATGATTCTGACAGACTTTTAAGCATCGATACGAGTGAGAAAATCTCATCGTAGTCAACTCCTTGAACTTGTCGAAAACCTTTTACAACAAGTCGAGCTTTGTAGACAGTAACATTACCATCAGCATCAGTCTTCTTCTTGAAGATCCATTTATTCTCTATGGCCTCCCGATCAACGGGCAAGTCAACCAAAGTCCACACTTTGTTCTCATACATGGATCCCATCTCAGATTTCATGGCCTTAAGCCATTTCGTGGAATCTGGGCTCATCATCGCTTTTTCATAGTTCGTAGGTTCGTCATGGTCTAGTAACATGACTTCCAGAAAGGATTACCGTACCACTCTGGTGCAGACCATACTCTGTTTGACCTACGAGGTTCAGTAGTAACTTGATCTGAAGTTTCATGATCATTATCATTAGCTTCCTCACTAATTGGTGTAGTAATCACTAGAAATGATTTGTGTGATGAACTACTTTCCAATTCGGGAGAAGGTACAATTACATCATCAAGTTCTACTTTCCTCCCACTCACTTCTTTTAAGAGAAAACTCCTTCTCTAGAAAGGATCCACTCTTAGCAACAAAGATCTTGCCTTTCGGATATGTGATAGAAGGTGTACCCAACAATTTCTTTCGGGTATCCTATGAAGACACACTTCTCCGATTTGGGTTTGAGCTTATCAGGATGAAACCTTTTCACATAAGCATCACAACCCCAAACTTTAAGAAACGACAACTTGGGTTTCTTGCCAAACCACATTTCATAAGGTGTAGTCTCAACGGATTTTGATGGTGCCCTATTTAACGTGAATGCAGCTGTATCTAAAGCATAACCCCAAAATGATAGTGGTAAATCAGTGAGAGACATCATAGATCACTCCATATCTAATAAAGTACGGTTATGACGTTCAGACACACCATTACGCTGTGGTGTTCCAGGTGGCGTGAGTTGTGAAACTATTCCGCTTTGTTTCAAATGAAGGCCAAACTCGTAACTCAAATATTTCGTCTCTACGATCACATCATAGAAACTTTATTTTCTTGTTACGATGATTCTCCACTTCAGTCTGAAATTCTTTGAACTTTTCAAACGTTTCAGACTTGTGTTTCATTAAATAGATATACTCATATCTGGTCAAATCATCTATGAAGGTGAGAAAATAACTATACCCGCCGCGAGCCTCAACACTCATCGGACCACATACATCGGTATGTATTATTTCCAATAAGTCAGTGGCTTGCTCCATTGTTCTGGAGAATGGCGTCTTAGTCATCTTGCCCATGAGGCATGGTTCGCAAGCATCAAATGATTCATAATCAAGTGACTCCAAAAGTCCATCTGCATGGAGTTTCTTCATGCGCTTTACACCAATATGACCTAAATGGCAGTGCCACAAGTATGTTGCACTATCATTATCAACTTTGCATCTTTTGGCATCAATATTATGAATATGTGTATCACTATGATCGAGATTCAATAAACCATTTATATTAAGTGTATGACCATAGAAGTTTTATTCATGTAAACAGAACAACAATTATTCTTTGACTTAAATGAATAACCGTATTGCAATAAACATGATCCAATCATATTCATGCTCAATGCAAACACCAAATAACATTTATTTTTGGTTCAACATTAATCCCGAAGGTAAAAGGAGTGTGCGATGGTGATCTTATCAACCTTGGAATCATTTCCAACACACATCGTCACCTTGCCCTTAACTAGTCTCTGTTCATTTTGCAACTCCTGTTTCGAGTTACTAATCTTAGCAACTGAATCCATATCAAATACCCTGGGGTTACTATGAACACTAGTAAAGTACACATCAATAACATGTATATCAAATACAATTTTGTTCACTTTGCCATCCTTCTTATACGCCAAGTATTTGGGGTAGTTCCGCTTCCAGTGACCATCCCCTTTGCACTAGAAGCACTCAGTTTCAGGCTTAGGTCTAGCTTTGGGCTTCTTCACGGGAGTGACAACTTGCTTGCCATTCTTCTTGAAGTTCCATTTCTTCCCCTTTACCCTTTTTCTTGAAACTAGTGGTCGTATTGACCATCAACACTTGATGCTCCTTCTTAATTTCTACCTCCGCAGCCTTTAGGATTGCAAAGAGCTCGAGAATCGTTTTCATCATCCTTTGCATATTATAGTTCATCAAGTAGTTCTAGTAACTTGGCGATAGTGACTAGAGAACTATGTCAATCACTATCTTATCTGGAAGATTAACTCCCACTTGATTCAGGTGATTGTAGTACCCAGACAATCTGAGCACATGCTCACTGGTTGAGCTATTCTCCTCCATCTTGTAGGCAAAGTACTGTTAGAGGTCTCCTACCTCTCGACACAGGCATGAGTATGAAATACCAATTTCAACTCTTAGAACATCTTATATGCTCTGTGGCGTTCAAAAACATTTTTGAAGTCTCAGTTCTAAGCCGTAAAGCATGGTGCACTAAACTATTAAGTAGTCATCATACCGAGTTTTGTCAAACGTTCATAACATCTGCATTTGCTTCTGCAATAGTTATGTCACCTAGCGGTGCATCAAGGACAGATTTCTTCTATGCAGCAACAAGGATAATCCTCAGATCACGGATCCAATCCGCATCATTGCTACTATCATCTTTCAACATAGTTTTCTCTAGGAACATATCATAAATAAAACGGGGAAGCTATATGCAAGCAATTGATCTACAACATAGATATGAAAATACTATCAGGACTAAGTTCATGATAAATTAAAGTTCAATTAATCATATTACTTAAGTACTTCCACTTAGATAGACATCCCTCTAATCATCTAAGTGATCACGTGATCCATATCAACTAAACCATGTGCGATCATCACGTGAGATGGAGTAGTCTTCAATGGTGAACATCACTATGTTGATCATATCTACTATATGATTCACGCTCGACCTTTCGGTCTCAGTGTTCCGAGGTCATATCTGCATATGCTAGGCTTGTCAAGTTTAATCCGAGTATTTTGCATGTGCAAAACTGGCTTACACCCGTTGTATGTGAACGTAGAGCTTATCACACCCGATCATCACGTGGTGTCTCGGCACGAAGAACTGTCGCACCGGTGCATACTCAGGGAGAACACTTGTACCTTGAAATTTAGTGAGAGATCATCTTATAATGCTACCTCCGAACTAAGCAAAATAAGATGCATAAAGGATAAACATCACATGCAATCAAATATAAGTGATATGATATGGCCATCATCATCTTGTGCCTTTGATCTCCATCTCCAAAGCACCGTCAGGATCACCATCGTCACCGGCTTGACACCATGATCTCCATCATCTTGATCTTTATCAACGTGTCGTCACATGGTCGTCTTGCCATCTATTGCTTTTGCAACTATTGCTATCGCATAGCGATAAAATAAAGTAATTATATGGCGCTTACATCTTATGCAATAAAGAGACAACCATAAGGCTCCTTCCAGTTGCCGATAACTTTAACAAAACATGATCATCTCATACAACAATTTATATCTCATCACCTCTTGACCATATCACATCACAACATGCCCTGCAAAAACAAGTTAGACGTCCTCTACTTTGTTGTTGTAAGTTTTACGTGGCTGCTACGGGCTGAGCAAGAACCGTTCTTACCTACGCATCAAAAACCACAACGCGGTATAGTGATTGGTTTTTGATCTTTAGAAAGAACCCTGTTCATTGAATCTGATTCAACTAAAGTTGGAGAAACAGGCACCCACTAGCCACCTGTGTGCGAAGCACGTTGGTAGAATCAGTCTTGCGTAAGCGTACGCGTAATGTCGGTCTGAGCCGCTTCATCCAACAATACCGTTGAATCAAGAATCAACTAGTGACGACAAGCAATATGTATATACCCACGCCCACAACTCCTTTGTGTTCTACTCGTGCATATAACATCTACGCATAGACCTGGCTCTGATACCACTGTTGGGGAACGAAGTAATTTCAGAAAAATTCCTACGCACACGTAAGATCTATCTAGGTGATGCATAGCAACGAGAGGGGAAGAGTGTTGTCCACGTACCCTCGTAGACTGTAAGCGGAAGCATTATGACAAAGCGGTTGATGTAGTTGTACGTCTTCACGATCCAACCGATCCTATCACCGAAGGTACGGCACCTCCGCGATCTGCACACGTTCAGCTCAGTGACGTCCCGCGACCTCTAGATCCCGCTGAGTGTCGAGGGAGAGTTTTGTCAGCACGACGGCGTGATGACGGTGATGATGAAGCTACCGGCGCAGGGCTTCGCCTAAGAACTACAACAATATGACCAAGGTGGATTATGGTGGAGGGGGCACCGCACACGGCTAAGAGATCAATGATTAACTTGTGTTGTTGTGTTCTAGGGTGCCCCTTGCCCCCATATATAAAGGAGCAAGGGGGGAGGCTGGCCGGCCCCTTGGGAGCGCCAAGGAGGGGAGGAGTCCTCCTCCTAGTAGGAGTAGGACTCCCCCTTTCCTAGTCCAACTAGGAGGAGGAAGGGGGAAGGAAGGAGAGGGAGACAGGGAGGGAAAGAGGGGGCGCCGCCCCCCTCCTTGTCCAATTCGGACTCCTCAAGGGGGCGGCCAGCCCTAAGGCCCCCTCCTCTCTCTCTCACAAGGCCCATGTTGGCCCATTAGATCCCCCGGGGGTCTGATTACCTCCCAACACTCCGATAATTATCCGGTGACCCCCGGAACTCATCCGGTGTCCGAATATAGTCATACAATATATCATTCTTTATGTCTCGAGCATTTAGAGACTCCTCGTCATGTCCGTGATCACATCCGGGACTCCGAACTATCTTCGGTAAATCAAAACACATAAACTCATAATACCAATCGTTACCGAACGTTAAGCGTGCGGACCCTACGGGTTCGAGAACTATGTAGACATGACCGAGACATGTCTTCGGTCCATAATTGCTACCTCTCGAGCATGCGTTGGTTTTCCCTTGAAGAGGAAAGGGTGATGCAGCAAAGTAGGATAAGTATTTCCCTCAGTTTTTGAGAACCAAGGTATCAATCCAGTAGGAGCCTACATGCAAATCGCCTAGTACCTGCACAAACAAATAAGAACCTTGCAACCAACGCGATAAAGGGGTTGTCAATCCCTTCACGGCCACTTGCAAAAGTGAGATCTGATAAAGATAATAAGATAAATAGTTTTGGTATTTTTGTGGTATAGATTGGAAAATAAAGATTGCAAAATAAATAGTAAACTAGAATTGTAGATTGGAAACTTATATGATGTAAAGTAGACCCGGGGGCCATAGGTTTCACTAGTGGCTTCTCTCAACATAGTATGTATTACGGTGGGTGAACAAATTACTGCCGATCAATTGATAGAAAAGTGCATATTTATGATGATATTTAAGGCAATGATCATGAATATAGGCATCACGTCCGGGTAAAGTAGACCGAAATAATTCTGCATCTACTACTATTACTCCACACATCGACCGCTATCCAGCATGTATCTAGAGTATTAAGTTCATAAGAACGGAGTAACGCATTAGGCAAGATGACATGATGTAGAGGGATAAACTAAAGCAATATGATATAAACCCCGTCTTTTTATCCTCGATGGCAACAATACAATACGTGTTGTTTCCCTTTCTGTCACTGGGATCGAGCACCGCAAGATTGAACCCAAAGCTAACACTTCTCCCATTGCAAGAAAGATCAATCTAGTAGGCCAAACTAAACCAATAATTCGAAGAGACTTGCAAAGATATCAAATCATGCATATAAGAATTCAGAGAAGAATCAAATAATATTCATATATAATCAAGTTCATAAACCCACAATTCATCGGATCTCGGCAAACACACCGCAAAAAGAGTTCTATCAAATAGATCTCCAAGAAGATCGAGGAGAACTTTGTATTGAGATCCAAAGAGAGAGAAGAAGCCATCTAGCTAATAACTATGGACCCGAAGGTCTGTGGTAAACTACTCACACATCATCGGAGAGGCTACGGTGTTGATGTAGAAGCCCTCCGTGATCGAATCCCCCTCCGGCAGATCGCCGGACAAGGCCCCAAGATGGGATCTCACGGGTACGAAAGGTTGCGGCGGTGAAAAAGGTGTTTCGTTGCTCTCCTTGAAGGTTTCATGGTATAAGAGTATATATAGGCAAAAGAAGTGGGTCGGTGGAGCTGTGAGGGGCCCACGAGGGTGGGGGGCGCGCCCACCCTCCTGGGGCATGCCCTCCTGCCTCGTGAATTCCTCGCTGCTTCCTTGACATCCACTCCAAGTCTCCTGGATTGCGTTTGTTCCAAAAACGATCCTCGCGAAGGTTTCATTCCATTTGGATTCCGTTTGATATTTCTTTTCTGTGAAACACTGAAATAGGCAAAAAACATCAATTTGCACTGGGCTTTCGGTTAATAGGTTAGTCCCAAAAATAATATAAAAAGATATAATAAATCCCATTAAACATCCAAAACAGATAATATAATAGCATGGAACAATAAAAAATTATAGATACGTTGGAGATGTATCAAGCATCCCCAAGCTTAATTCCTGCTCGTCCTCGAGTAGGTAAATGATAAAAACAGAATTTTTGATGTGGAATGCTCCCTAACATAATTTTCAATGTAATTCTCTTTATTGTGGCATGAATGTTCAGATCCAAAAGATTCAATATAAAAGTTTAATATTGACATAAAAATAGTAATACTTCAAGCATGCTAACCAAGCAATTATGTCTTATCAAAATAACATAGCCAAAGAAAGCTTATCCCTACAAAATCATATAGTTTGGCCATGCTTCATTTTTGTCACACAAAATTCCCATCATGCAAAACCCCGATGACAAGCCGAGAAATTGGTTCATACTTTTTAACGCGCTTCAGCCTTTTCAACCCTTAAGCAATACATGAGCGCAAGCCATGGATATAGCACTATAGGTGGAATAGTATATTATGATGATGGGGGTTATGTGAGGAGACAAAAAAGGAGAAAGTCTCACATTGACACGGCTAATCAATGGGCTATGGAGATGGCCATCAATTAATGTCAATGTGAGGAGTAGGGATTTCCATGTAACGGATGCACTAGAGCTATAAGTGTATGAAAAGCTCATCTAAAGAAACTAAGTGGGTGTGCATCCAACTTGCTTGCTCACGAAGACCTAGGGCATTTTGAGGAAGCCCATAATTGGAATATACAAGCCAAGTTCTATAATTAAAAATTCCCACTAGTATATGAAAGTGACAAAATAAGAAACTCTCTATCATGTAGGTCATGGTGCTATTTTCAAGAACAAGTGTGGAAAAGGATAGTAACATTGTCCCTTCTCTCTTCTTCTCTCATTTTTTTGTTTACGCTTCTTTGGCCTCTCTTTTTTATTTAGGCTTCTTTGGCCTATTTTTTTCACCTCACATGGGACAATGCTCTAATAATGATGATCATCACACATTTATTTACTCATAACTCAATGTTACAACTCGATACTAGAACAAAAATATGACTCTATGTGAATGCCTCTGATGGTGTACCGGGATATGCGATGAATCAAGAGCAACATATATGAAAGAATTATGAAAGTGGCTGATACGTCTCCAATGTATCTACTTTTCCAAACATTTTTGCCCTTGTCTTGGACTCTAACTTGTATGATTTGAATGGAACTAACCCGGACTGACGTTGTTTTCAGCAGAATTGCCATGATGTTGTTTTATGTGCATAAAACAAAAGTTCTCGGAATGACCTGAAAATCCACAGGATATCTTACAATAAATAATAAAAAATCCTCGCCAAAGATGAATACCAAGGGGCCCACACCCTTCTCACGAGGGTGGGGGCGCCCCCTAGGGCGCACCCCCTACCCCGTGGGCCCCCTGGAAACCCCCCGACTCCAACTCCAACTCTATATAACTGCTTCCGGGGAGAAAAAATAGGAGAAAAGAAATCATCGCGTTTTACGATACGGAGCCGCCGCCAAGCCCTAAAACCTCTCGGGAGGGCTGATCTAGAGTCCGTTCGGGGCTCCGGAGAGGGGGATTCGTCGTCGTCGTCATCATCAACCATCCTCCATCACCAATTTCATGATTCTCACCGCCGTGCGTGAGTAATTCCATCGTAGGCTTGCTGGACGGTGATGGGTTGGATGAGATTCACCATGTAATCGAGTTAGTTTTGTTAGGGTTTGATCCCTAGTATCCACTATGTTCTGAGATTGATGTTGCTATGACTTTGCTATGCTTAATGCTTGTCACTAGGGCCTGAGTGCCATGATTTCAGATCTGAACCTATTATGTTTTCATCAATATATGAGAGTTCTAGATCCTATCTTGCAAGTCTATAGTCACCTATTATGTGTTATGATCCGTTAACCCCAAAGTGACAATAATCGGGATACTTACCGGTGATGACCGTAGTTTGAGGAGTTCATGTATTCACTATGTGTTAATGCTTTGTTTCGGTTCTCTATTAAAAGGAGGCCTTAATATCCCTTAGTTTCCGTAAGGACCCCGCTGCCACGGGAGGGTAGGACAAAAGATGTCATGCAAGTTCTTTTCCATAAGCACGTATGACTATATTTGGAATACCTTCCTACATTACATTGACGAATTGGAGCTAGTTCTGTGTCACCCTATGTTATGACTGTTACATGATGAACCGCATCCGGCATAATTATCCATCATTGATCCAATGCCTACGAGCTTTCCATATACTGGTTGACGCTTATTTACTTTCCCGTTGCTATTGTTACATTCACTACAAAATACCAAAAACATTACTTTGCTTTCATTACTCTTTTGTTACCGTTACCATCACTATCATATTACTTTGCTACTAAACACTTTGCTGCAGATACTAAGTTTCCAGGTGTGGTTGAATTGACAACTCAGCTGCTAATACTTGAGAATATTCTTTGGCTTCCCTTGTGTCGAATCAATAAATTTGGATTGAATACTCTACCCTCGAAAGCTGTTGCGATCCCCTATACTTTTTTTTGAAAGATCCAGCAAATTGCTGGCTTGATTCAGATTTAGCAGAAAGCAGCGGAAGAACAACATGGTGAAGATCCAAAGATCAAAAAGAGAAAAAAAAACAAAACTGCGGCCCTAATAGCTGCAGAGAGCTACACCCACCACAAACAACATGACTACACAACCGAAGCACCTGTCCTAAGCTAAGCATCACCACCGCGTCTCGAACAACGCCGATCACCTCCGAAGACAGCAGCAGCTCCCACTAAACTTCCCTCGCCAACGCACCATCCACCCAGGAAGCAGGGGGTAGATGGCGGGACCTGTTCAATCGCAGGAAGAGCTTCGTCTTGGACTCATCGATGATGTCGTACATTGCGCCTGGAGCTTCACCTTGAATAGCGGCGAGCAGAGGAGCGCCACAAAGAGCTTCCCGGAAGTGTCTCCAAACATGACGCTCCCAACAGAGGAACGCCGTCAAACACGCCGCCATCACGCCGATCCAACACCGGACCTAGGATTTCGCTCGGAGACAAACCACCTATCCGAGCATGAGGAAGATGCCGACACACCTCAGGTGACGCCTCCAAAGAGGAAAATGACACCCACATGCGCCATCGCCACCGGCCTCTGGTCGTGCAGGACTTTCGTCCATATCGCCGCACACCTTCGCTCGTGCCCACAGAAGCTCGTCTATGCAGTCTCGCACTGCCGCCGCCGCAGAACCTAGTCGTAGAAGCCATGGAGTCGTGGTCCACCCTGCACACGGCGAGCCTACAATGACCAGATCAGTCCCTGCATCCCGCATCTATCACGGCCGGAGCCGCCTGCTCCAGCATCATAGGACCAGCGCGCAAGGCCGGCGCGCGTCAAACACACCACGGATCTGGCCAGGTTCAACCAGATCCGGCCGCCACACGCCGGAGGGGCGCCGCCCCGCCAGCCCGCGCCGAATCCGAGGCACCTCCGCGCGCCCTCGCCTGGCCACGCCCGCGCGCGCCCCCGCCTGGCCAAGCCGAGCACCACGCCCTCTCGCCCCTGGACGCGCGCCGTCGCCGGCGCCAGATCCGCTCACCTGCCCGCCTCCGCGGCAGGCCGCGACACGTCCTCGCCGGCGCCAGATCCGTCCTCACCTGGCCGCCCCCCATGCCAGATCCACTCGCCTGCATGCCATACCTAGCCATGCGCGCCACCACGGGAGCCGGACGTCCCGCGCCGCCCGCGCCTCGTGGGGAGGGGAGGACCCCGCCGCCGCCGCCGCACGCACGGGCTTTGCCCGGCGCCGTCCCCTGGCGGCGGCGAGGGAGGGGAGGCGAAGGTATGGGAGGCGGCGGCGATGGGCTGGGGTTTCGCCCGGCCGCTCGCGGGAGCGGCGCGAGCGAAAGCGGAGCGAGATGTTGATCCCCTATACTTGTGGGTTATCAAAACTAATTTCTAGCGGCGTTGCCGGGGAACATAGCTCTATTCTTTGAGTCACTTGGGATTTATATCTGCTGGACACCATGAAGAACTTGAGAGATCCAAAAACTAAGATCTATCCCTCAACTACGAGGGGAGGTAAGGAACTGTCATCTAGCTCTGCACTTGATTCACCTTTGTTATGAGTAAGCTTGCGACACCTACACCTGCTTCTGCTATTCGTTCTGATATGTCGCATGTTATTGATGATACTACTTTTGCTATGCATGATACTTATGATGAAACTACATCTATGCCTGATACTACTATGCCACTTAGTGATTTTCTCGAGGAACGACTTGCTACGGCTAGAGAGATTGAAAATATTGAATCTGATTATGAAGATGAAAGTGATGATGAAGAATCACTTGTTATTTCTGAGGGTTATTTATTTGATCGAGATGCTTCTTTAGCTATTTTAGCCTGCAAAGATAGATATGAACTCAAAAGGTTATTAGCTAAATGGAATAAGCAATCTCCAAATGCTAGGATGAAACCTGATCCTGCTTTTGCTACTTCACCTATATGTGTTGCTGATAAGGATTATGAATTCTCTGTTGATCCTGATATAATTACTTTGGTTGAATCTGATCCTTTTCATGATTATGAATCTGAAACTGTTGTAGCACATCTTACTAAATTAAATGATATTGCCACCCTGTTCACTAACGATGAGAGAACTCGCTACTTTTATATCCTTAAAATATTTTCGTTCTCATTAAAGGGTGATGCTAAGATATGGTTTAATTCTCTTGATCCTGATTGTGTGTGTAGTCCCCAAGATATGATCTATTACTTCTCTGCTAAATATTTCCCTGCTCATAAGAAACAAGCTGCTTTAAAGGAAATATACAACTTTGTGCAAATTAAAAAAGAGAGTCTCCCACAAGCTTGGGGGAGGCTTCTCAAGTTACTTAATGCTTTGCCTGATCATCCTTTTAAGAAAAATGAAATACTTGATATCTTTCCCTAATAATAAACCAGCGTTTGCTTCTGGTCGTCCGTCATCAGACTTTTTGGAAAAAAGCCCTTCCATTTCGGAGAAATTAACCCGCAGTCCGTTTTTAAGTAACTAATTTAAGAAAATGTTTCAGTTTTACAAAAAAGGCCCTGTAATTTGGTATATTCAACCCGCGGTCCAGACGCCGCCGTGACGGCGCGGCGGCGCGATGCAGAACGGGGGCGGTGGATGGAGATTGCAGGGGCCGGATCCGCGCGCGGCAGTGGCTAGGAAAGGCGGATCCGGAGGCGTGCGGCGCGGAGGGGATCGCCGGTGACGAAGAGGAAGGCCGGAGCATGGCTACCCGGGTGGATCCATGGCGTCCACGGCTCTTGGGCAGAGGGAGATAAGGAGGTGAGGGAGAGAAGAAGGGACAAAGGAGGAGCGGTGCGGCGACCTAGGAGAGCTCGCCGGAGCCGAGCGACGGCGGACGGGCGCGGGCGTCGGCAGACGGGCGCGGGAGATGGAGGGATCCGATGCGGCGGCGTAAATCCTGCTACAGGTGCGAGCCGCTCGTCTTCTAGGACCACTCTCAAGACGACGGTGGCGTCAACGGCTAGGCGCACGACGGCAGCCCTCCCGTTGCTACGGAGCCTGGTGGAGTGCCCTGAGGCCGCAGATGCTGCTGCTACACTCGCACCACCAGCTCAAGGTCAGTCTCCTTCACCTCGTTCTACAGTGCAACTCCCGTCTGGCACCATGATACCTTACTTCTGCCCCTCTGGTTTGGAGAGTGTGTGCTCTCAGCTCTGCTGGGCAGGCCGTGCTCTCTTGCGTGCGAGCAAGGGAGAAGAGCGAGCTTGCTGATTCTTACCTGCAGCTCCAACATTTAAGCCTGCAAACCGAATCTTCAGATTTGTCTTCTACAGAATAGGATTTTTTTACAGTTACATACTCATTGAAGTTACATGATGTGCAGTTTATAAATTTGATTACTAGGGGACTTTTACTACATGTCCAGTTATGGTTTCATGATAAAAGGAGCGCGCACCAAACGTTTGTTGAATTGCTGCTTGAAGAAAATGTATGGAGTTTTTATTGCTTGCTTCAAGTCATAAACCACGTAAAATAAATCCTATAAGCTGTTCTTACCATATTATCTTTTGAACCAATTTTGTAAACTTAGTACGATATGATTATTGTTTTTGTAGGGTTTCCTATAGATATATTTGAGCTATTAAAAATGTGATTATATCATTTGTCATCTGAAAACCAGACTCATGTATACATTATGGGACATAATGTCCAGGAAATAATCACCAGGTACAAACATCACTCTTAACCTACATTGTACAACACTGCATAATTTTCTGTTTTTCGTGAGGTACCGTTAGTATTTTTTTATCGCATACATAAATAGAACAAAGGTCACAAGAGCTGATTTTGTGCACCTTGCTGCATCTGCACTGACTTGATTAAGATATTCAAAGTGTGAGCTTTTGAAATTTCCAAAAATAAGTCAGATTGTCATTATTAACCTATGTGCACATGCCAATATTTTCTGACTCTGTGACAATTGTCTTTGAGAATAATTGGATGAACCACCATGTCGCCCTTGCGCCTGGTTCCATGGGAAAGTAATTTACAAAGCTTCAGTTGGTCAATACAGCCTACATGTTTTTTTAACAGGCAGCTACAGGTTGACATCTTTTATCTGATTCCATGTTTTCTACCACTGCTTAACTTTATTTGAAAAACTGTTGTTGATATGTAGGCATGATACAATACTAGAGTTGTATGCAGGATATAGTACTAGAGTTGGAATTTCAGGGAATCCAAAAAAGAACTTACTATGCTTCAGCCCATGTTTTCTACCATTGCTTGCTTTTACTTGAAAAACTGTTGTTGTTATGTATGCCAGATACAATACTAGAGCTGGAATTTCAGGGCATCCAAAAAGAATTTACTATGCTTCAGGTAAGAAAGTTAATTTGTTTGACTTTTGTAAGGACTAAATTACGGACGCGGATTTGGTGAACATGGGTGCGCGCGCACCCTTTATGAATAGTAAATTCAAAAAAATGCTAGAAAAAATCAAAAAAATCTGAACTTATTTTTGTAATATACATAGTCAACCGCTATGCTTGCATATGAAGTTTCACGAAGAAATCACATCCGTGGTAATCTGGTCAAAAATGACAAAATCGAACCTAATCGAAGCTATATTAAAAAACACTATTTAATGAATAGTATGGTCGCATTTGTATTTTCTTCACTAAGAATACCATGGGTGTCAATATATCATGAAACTTCACACGTGAGTAGAATGATCGACTAAGTTTCATACCGCAAAATTTCAGATTTTTTTCATTTTTTCTAGTATTTTTTATGAATTTACTATTCACGTGGGTGCACCCGCACCCATGTTCACCTTTGTATTTTCGCTAAATTACTAGCTTAATGCATGGGACTTATTGAGCTGCAGACATGGCATGTGCGTACATAGAGACCTGCTGCGGATACACCTCTTCTTACAGGATAGGCTGTCTAAGAATTATCTTGAGCTTCAATTTCCATAATAAAACGTGTGTTTTTATTTATCATGGTTTCTCCTCCTACATAACCAAAATTTCCAGATGTTGTTTTATCATTTCCTCCGGCGCCATTAAATCTCAGTCTTACCTATGTTGAAATGGTTCCAGCGTGTGCATGATGCACTGCTCCCCTTAGTTTTCGGAGGAACATGGTGCTATTCCTGGTGCTTTTGGTTATGGAAAAACTGACATTAGTCAGGAACTTTCTAAGGTGTTCACCTTACTGCGATCTGTTCTCATTGTAGCATCTCTATACAGTCTACTGAGTTTAAAAATCCATGCAGTACTCTAGTTCTGAAGCTTTGGTTTATGTGGGATGTGGCTGAAAGAGGAAATGAGATGGCCAAGATTCTAATGGATTTCCCCCAATCGACAATGACATTTCTTGACATGATGTGAAGAGTGGAGCTGCTTAAAGTACATGGCGAGCTCACCATGCTCACCTTTCTTCCTACAGATTGGGAGCCGCCGACCATGACCCATGGTGTGTAGATGATACACTGGTGATGCGTTCCAAGGGACGAAGAGGAGCTCATGATTTTCGGGGACGAGGAGGAGCTTGCAAGTTCCAGACTTGGCTTGCCCGACCTGCCGACGCATGAGGAGGACTAGGAGTCTGGTGTTTTCTCTGCAATGAAGAACGGATGTCTTCGGGTGCAACGCACGTGCTCTTTTGCTTTTACAAACTTCAGTTCTAATTTTAGTGTTCGGCTGATAGTAGTCTGTTGGAACAAGTGCAAAGGCAACATCATCTTCCAGCAGAAGATTTCCCCTGCATTGAGCGCTTCAGAGATGCACTAGGTGGGTAAAACATCGACAGTTTAGAGAAAGTCAAGCCATATTTACTACTACTATGTTGTACTAACAAATCTAGCATCAGTTCGAATGATTTAAGGAAAGTAAACAGAGATGTTGATGAGCTTAATTAATTCAAAAAATGTTCTTGATTTTTGTTTCTAGATGAAATATTGGATTCATTGTTGTGGATTTTCCAGAACAAAGCAGGTTCTGGTGGACAAAGAGGTGATAAGAGATGAACTCTTCCGGTAGAAAAGTTGATGGTCCTAATTTATTTATAATTTATTTCTTGATCACTTTAATTTACACAACATCTCTGGCTTTTCGTGTTCTGTGATAATATATTTAATTTGAGTATAGTCACAGGCTACGCAAAATGATTATTTATGTTCCTAATTTATCTTCCTCTTTCATGGTGGTAGGGAAACATCGTCGTTAGTTTGCACTAGCTAGGACTTCAAAGAATTTTGTCAATAGCACTTATCAGGATATTTTTTTATTCCTTTCTATTTTTAGACAAGAAAGAAACATAGAGAATCTTAATCCTATACTGTAGCAGTACCTGCAGCAGAGCAAGCTGTTGTCTCAAACTTAACAGAAGATGGAAATGAATGGTTGCTTTGTTGCAGGTTACTCCAAGAACAAGGGCATTATCAAACTAGATGTTGTATATTATCCGTCCATCATCTTGATGCTTGTGTATCCCGCGACAAGTCCAAGCTTAATCAGGATAATCTGATTAGTGCGTCACAAGTCTGCTATTTCTAACTGTACCAATTCTGTACTTATTTTAGCATTTTACATAATGTGTAGATTTTCCTGTATTTCTAATTGTACCAATTATGTACTTATTTTAGCATTTTACATAATGTGTAGATTTCCCCGTATTTCTAATTGTACCAATTATGTACTTATTTTTGCTATATTATTTAGTTCAAAATGACTTTGTAAATCCCAGTTTCGCCAGTATTGTAACTGTGTCAAATTGTCCAATTAAACTGATATTTCTCTTTGGACAACTTCAATTCATAATATCATGATTTTCCTTTTCATAAACCACTTCAACTAGCCTAGCGCTATGTCTATTAGTCCTCCAGTATTTGTTGGAATGTGATAACACATGTTTCTTCAAGTTCTACACACTACATGTATTAAGTTTCTTATAGAAGTAGTCAAATCTGGATACCAATTTATTGGAACATTATCGCCCTGTTCGGCAGTCATCCAACTCCGTGGAGCGCACGGAGCGACCCTTCGGCCACTCCGAGAAAGTAGGTTGCGGCCCGCCCCGCTCCGGCGCGGAGTTGCGGAGCGGAGAGCTGCCGAACAGAGACTATATTTCTTACAGAAGTAGTCAAACAAGGATATCAATTTATTGGAACCATCAAGGAGGTGACACTCCTGCAGGGTATATATTCTCCCTCTTATGCCTATTTGAAATAAGGTTGTAGGTTTGTACTTTGCCACGCATATTGTAATACTCGACTGTAGCAAGGATGGAGCGGGAAAGTGTGCTGAACCTTCTAATATGGATACTACACTTGTACGATCTACGGGCCACTATTGCTTATCATATGGGTTGTAGATGTAGTGGTAATATACCACCTATATTCTTTTAGTATAGTGATGATATGTTATATAACAATCTGGTTGCCGTGACCTAGCTATTCTCTGTAGAGCCAGTGAAAAAAAAGGTTCAGAGAAATAATAGAATTGACGATTGAATATCCAATGGCTGTGATTTTATATCTATGTGGAAGATTGGCGTAAGATCACATGTAGAGTATACAAGTGAAAAACATTATTATTTATTTAGACGAGCTATTACCACAGTTTTTTTTTGTCGGAGGGAGGGATCCCGAATCTTTATTATCATTATCAGAAACATGACTCTAGACCCTAAAGAAACAAGAAACATACATAACAAGTACTTGGACTTTTACATGAAGGATCTCAAACTGAGACAAAAACATGACCATGTCCTTGAGTCTGTGTAGATTCCATCTCACTGTTGTCGGGGACGAGCCACTTGGGGCAACGTAGTTGCTACAGCTCTAGGCCATACATAGCCCCGAACAAAAGAAACACTACCTCCATGTTGGCATAGCGCTAGGAGGAAGAAAGAGGCGAATGAACAAATCTGTCGCCACAGAAGGCTGCCCTACAGCCCGAAGAGTCACCAGAGCGATGAAGACCGGCCATCAATCGCCAAAGACCAGTTTCAGCGAGCGGCGTAGCTTCATAATAGATTCTTCTGGTGATAATAAGCTCACATCAGATCATATATAGCATAATTTCAGCTAAAATTAACACCAAAGCTTCTACTGCAAAAAAGATTATGAAATATGGATTATTTGTTGGTAATCTTGAGTCGTCTTGAGCTTAAATATTGGCTTTACAAGAAGACTTTCTTTTTTCATAATAATGGATGAGCAAGAATTTTAGAAACCAATGTTTCATTTTGTTATCTATGTAACGTAATCATCTGTTCGATTCATTTCCCGTGGCAATGCACGGGCATTTTACTAGTCTTTTATAATGGACTAACCGATGCTTTCAAAGATTACCTGGATAGTTGTGCTGGTTCTCTTTTCAGGGAAAGAACACCGGATGAAGCTGAAATCTTATTGAATAATATGTTGACAAATGAAAATAATTGGGCACCTCCTGAGCCAGCTCCTGCTCAAATTAATGATCCTATTCTTAAACCAACTCCGAAGAAGAGAGGTGTTCTATTTCTCAGTCCTGAAGATATGCAAGAGGCAAAGAAATCTATGAAAGAAAAATGTATTAAAGCTGAAGATGTTAAGAATTTATCTACTATTGAAGAAATACATGGCCTTAATTTACCGCCTGATGAAGAAATATATGATCTTAATCCTTTATTTATTGAAGAACCTCCAGACCTCGATAACCCGACACAGGTAGTAAAGGTAAATTCTCTCTATAGATATGATAAAGCTGAAATCCCTCCTACTAAAATTGCTAGTCAATGCTTGGATGAATTTGATAATTTTATGTTTAAGCAAGAAGACTTCAATGCTTATCTTGGTAGACAATTAAAACAAGATGCTCATATGATTAAATACTTGGGTGATTATATGGCTAATATTAGAGGTGAACTTAAACTTGTTAAGAAACATGCTTCTATGGTTACCACTCAAGTAGAACAAGTACTTAAAGCTCAAAAATAATTGCTCAATTAGAAGAATAGTAAGAAAAATGATTATGCTGTTAAAGTGGTTACTAGAACTGGTAGAATGACTCAGGAACCTTTGTATCCTGAAGGCCACCCTAAGAGAATTGAGCAAGATTCTCAGAGAAATAAAATTGATACACCTAGTTCTTCTAAAAAGCAGAAAAAGAAAAATGATAGAACTGTGCAAACTTCTAGTGAACCTATTGTTGAACCACCTGATAATCCAAACAATATCTCCATGTCTGATGCTGAAACACAATCTGGTAATGAACATGAACCTAATGAAAATGTTAATGATGATGTTCATATTAATGCTCAATCTAGTAAGTATAATGATGTAGAAATTGAACCTGCTATTGATCTTGATAACCCACAATCAAAGAATCAACGTTATAATAAGAAAGACTTCGATGCTAGAAAACATGGTAAAGAAAGAGAACCTTGGGATCAGAAACCATGCCTTTTCCTCCCAAACCATCCAAGAAAAAGGATGATGAGGATTTTGAGCGCTTTGCTGAAATGATTAGACCTATCTTTTTGCATATGCGATTAACTGATATGCTCAAAATGAATCCTTATGCTAAGTACATGAAAGATATTATTACAAATAAAAGAAAGATACCGACAGCTGAAATTTCCATCATGCTTGCTAATTATACTTTTAAGGGTGGAATACCAAAGAAACTTGGGGATCCAGGAGTACCTACTATACCATGCTCCATTAAAATAAACTATGTTAAAACTGTTTTATGTGATCTAGGAGCCGGTGTTAGTGTTATGCCTCTCTCTTTATATCGTAGACTTGATTTGAATAAGTTGACACCTACTGAAATATCTTTGCAAATGGCTGATAAATCAACTGCTATACCTGTCTGTATTTGTGAGGATGTGCTTGTTGTAGTTGCAAACGTTACTATTTTAACGGACTTTATTATTCTTGATATTCCCGTGGACGATAGTATGTCTATTATTCTTGGAAGACCTTTTCTTAATACTGCAGGGGCTATTATTGATTGCAACAAAGGCAATGTCACTTTTCATGTTAATGGTAATGAGCATATGGTACACTTTCTGAGGAAACAACCTCAAGTTCATAGTATCAATTCTATCGGAAAAATTCCATCGATTATATTTGGAGGTTTTGAATTTCCTCTTCCTACTGTTAAAGAAATATGATATACTTATTATTGGGGATGTGCATATCCCTGTTGAGGTAACTTAGTGTTATTCGAAATTTCTCCGGTTTCATGTTAATCGGAATGGGTTTGTTAACAAGACTTGATCAACCTTGTTAGTGGATTCCTTTTGACGAGCATGAGATGGATGAAACTAGAAGCACAACCTTCTGTACCCTCTTTGTACTTTCTGTTATTTAGTTGAAATAAAGTAAAAATAAATAATTTTCTGTCTGTTATTTGATTATCCGTGCAATATAAAAATACCTAAAAAATAAAAGTTCTCCAAATGCCCTGAAAATTAAATATGTTTTTTATAGAATATTTGAGGATTTATGGAATAAAGAACACATCAGGGGGGCCAACCACCTTTCCACGAGGGTGGAGGGCGCGCCCCCTGCCTCGTGGGCCCCATGGTGGCCCTCCTCCACTTATTCTTCCAGCCACACACTTCATCTTCCTCCCCCAAACACGAAAAACCAACTCAAACCCGAGTCCAAGGTCGTTTTGTTGCCATTTTCGATCTCCTTGCTCAAAGCACCTCTCACAAAACTGCTTGGGGAGATTGTTCCTTGGTATGTGACTCCTCCATTGGTCCAATTAGTTTTTGTTCTAGTGCTTTATTCATTGCAAATTTGTGTTGCTTAGGTGACCCTATTCTTGAGCTTGCATGTCAAATTTATATGGTCAAAAGTAGTTTTGATGCATGATATAGGCCCTAGGCACTTGTAGGAGTAGTTGCGATCAATATTATTGAGTTTGGTTTACTTTTATTTTGAAGTTACTAAAAATTTCAGAATTTTTCATAAAATGATGAGGAGATTATTGAGGGGCTCATCGAGCCAAAGCTCGAAGGAAAAGGCACCGAAGCCTAAGTATAATTTGCCGCGCACCGCGGAGGTTCGGGCGTGTGAATGGCCTTCTGAGGATTTCTTGAGAGCAGCCGGGATTCATGAAGATTTTCATGAGTTGGCTCATAATGCAAGCCTCACCGCTTTCCTCCACGACCAATGCGATCAGTATCTCTTACTCACAAATACCTTTGTGCAAAACTTTCATTCCATTCTAGGAACTCGCCACCTACGCTGCAGTTTCATTTATATGATGAGCATAAGGAGATGTCACTTTATGATTTTTGTCGAATTTGTTTAGTCCCTTTTGGAGGCAAGACAGAAGAACCACATCATGATGATGTGGAGGGATTTATTAATACTATCACTGTAGGGGAAACTAGGAAGGTTTCCGATGCACGAATCACTAGCATACATTTTTCCTGTCTTACGCTACTTTGCATTATTTGCTAGTTGTTGCTTAATTGGTCGCGGAAACTCTAGAAACCTTAGTATCCCTGATACTATTATTTTTCTCCAAGGTTTATACAGTGATAACACTTTTAGTATGGGCGGCATTATTGCTAGACAGTTAAGTATGAACCGTACTAAGGGTCCCATCTTTGGAGGCGTCTATGCCACACGCCTAGCTGCACATTTTAACATACCTATTAGGCATGCTGAGAAGGAGGAAAAAGTGTTGCCTCGTGTTTATTTAGATTATAAAAGTATGGTGGCACATAGTTTTATTTTTAAGAATAGGACAGGAGAGCTTAAATATCAATTGTTCTTTAATAAACATCATCCTGAGACTATTACCTTGCCTGCTCCTGCTTTGTTTGATTTGACTGTAGGCAAGTACCTCGTTACGTTGACGGCTATCCACGCCTACCGGAACCCTGCACCAGCCGAGGAGCCAGAACCGGAACCACAATTTGATCCTTTACGACAATCTAACTATCAGTGGGATCCGGAGACGATTGCCAACCAGTGGCAATCGGAGCCTTCTTCTTCCTCATCACAGTACAACCCCAACAACTATTATTATGGATATCAGCCAGGCCAGCCGTGGCCATAGAACAACTTAGGCCAAAAGCCTAAGCTTGGGAGAGTACATATTTCTCACCGACATTACATTTATGTTCACACACACTCATTGTCAGATGTCGGTGCTCATACTTTTTCATTGTATCATCCATGCTAGTTTATTTTCTTTTATGCTTTCTTCTTGTGTGTTTGATGAACCTTAAGAAAAAAACCAAAAAAATTAGTTGTAGCTTTTAATTAATTTACTTTCCATGCTGTAGTAGTAATTAAAAATAAAACCCAAAAATATTTCATGTTCTTCTTTTGCTTGTTGGGAGCTTTCCCGTGTAAATAGTTTTATTTATTTTCTTTTCTTTGGGGGTTAGTAGGAGAAGACCTTTATTAAATTGTTGAAGTGGCTCTTATATGCATTATTGTTTATCTGACAAAAGAGCCCATATTGCCTTGTCTTCTCCTGTTTATTGAATGCTCGCAGATTCCAGCTTAGTCCAATGCACGTGCACTCTTATTATTATTCACATCGTTCGGTCGTGCAAGTGAAAGGCAATTATGATGATATATGATGGACTGACTGAGATGAGAAAAGCTGGTATGAACTCGACCTCTTTTGTTTTTGTAAATATGATGAGTTCATCGTTCTTGATTCAGCTTGTTATGAATAAACATGTTTGCAATGACAATTAGAGATCATAGTTGCTGATGCCATGCTTGACTAGCTACGAGTTATAATGGTTTACCTTGCGTGCCAACATGCTATTAAAATGGTTATGATGTGGTATGATAGGGTGGTATCCTCCTCTGAATGATTTAAGTGACTTGACTTGGCACATGTTCACGCATGTAGTTGAAACAAATCAACATAGCCTTCACGATATTTATGTTCATGGTGGATTATATCCTACTCATTCTTGCATCCAATGTTTATTAATTTTAATGCATGTACATGGCTGTTGTCGCTCTCTAGTTGGTCGCTTCCCAGTCTTTTGCTAGCCTTCACCTGTACTAAGCGGGAATACTGCTTGTGCATCCAAACTCCTTAAACCCCAAAGTTATTCCACATGAGTCCACTATACCTTCCTATATGCGGTATCTACCTGATGTTCCAAGTAAATTTGTATGTGCCAAACTCTAAACCTTCAAATAAATATCCTGTTTTGTATGCTCGAATAGCTCATATATCAACTAGGGTTGTCTGTATCTTCCATGTTAGGCGGGTTATTCTCAAGAGGAGTGGACTCCACTCCTCACTCACGAGATAAAGGGCTGGTCACCGGGATGCCCAATCCCATGCTTTATGCAAACTAAATCAAAATAATTGCAAACAAAACTCCCCCTGGGACCTGATGTATGTTGGAGGCACTCATTGTTTCGAGCAAGCCATGGATTGATGTTTGTTGGTGGAGGGGGAGTATAAACTTTACCATTCTGTTTGGGAACCGCCTATAATGTGTGTAGCATGGAAGATATCGCCATCTCTCGGTTGTTATGTTGACAATGAAAGTATACCGCTCAAAATGTTATTCACCTCTATTTCAAAACCGAGCTCTGGCACCTCTACAAATCCCTGCTTCCCTCTGTGAAGGGCCTATCTATTTACTTTTATGTTGAGTCATCACCCTCTTATTAAAAAGCACTAGCTGGAGAGCGCAGCTGTCATTTGCATTCATTACTGTTAGTTTATATTGGGTGTGACTATGATTGGTTCTCTTTTACCATGAATTACAATGTCTAGTCAGTCCTTGATCTTTAAAGGTGCTCTGCATTTATGTTTTGCGGTCTCAGAAAGGGCTAGCGAGATACCATCTTGTTATATCATATTATGATTGTTTCGAGAAAGTGTTGTCATCCGAGATTTATTATTATGGCTTGCTAGTTGATTATGCTATTGATATGGTAATCATGAGACCTGAGAATAATTGCAAATGTGGTTAGTTATAATCTTTGCTAAAAACTTGAATGCTAGCTTGACATATTTACAACAACAAGAGCAAACCGAGTTTGTAAAAGTTTTTCTTTATTTCTTTCAGTTTGTCAACTGAATTGCTTGAGGACAATCAAGGGTTTAATCTTGGGGGAGTTGATACGTCTCCAACGTATCTACTTTTCCAAACACTTTTTCCCTTGTTTTGGACTCTAACTTGTATGATTTGAATGGAACTAACCCGGACTGACGCTGTTTTCAGCAGAATTGCCATGATGTTGTTTTATGTGCAGAAAACAAAAGTTCTCGGAATGACCTGAAACTCCACGGGATATCTTACAATAAATAATAAAAAAATCCTCGCCAAAGATGAAGACCAGGGGGCCCACACCCTTCTCACGAGGGTGGGGGGCGCGCCCCCCTACCTCGTGGGCCCCCTGGAGACCCCCCGACTCCAACTCCAACTCTATATAACTGCTTTCGGGGAGAAAAAATAGGAGAGAAGAAATCATCACGTTTTACGATACGGAGCCGCCGCCAAGCCCTAAAACCTCTAGGGAGGGCTGATCTGGAGTCCGTTCAGGGCTCCGGAGAGGGGATTCATCACCGTCGTCATCATCAACCATCCTCCATCATCAATTTCATGATGCTCACTGCCGTGCGTGAGTAATTCCATCGTAGGCTTGCTGGACGGTGATGGGTTGGATGAGATTCACCATGTAATCGAGTTAGTTTTGTTAGGGTTTGATCCCTAGTATCCACTATGTTCTGAGATTGATGTTGCTATGACTTTGCTATGCTTAATCCTTGTCACTAGGGCCCGAGTGCCATGATTTCAGATCTGAACCTATTATGTTTTCATCAATATATGAGAGTTCTAGATCCTATCTTGCAAGTCTATAGTCACCTATTATGTGTTATGATCCGTTAACCCTAAAGTGACAATAATCAGGATACTTACCGGTGATGACCGTAGTTTGAGGAGTTAATGTATTCACTATGTGTTAATGCTTTGTTCCAGTTCTCTATTAAAAGGAGGCCTTAATATCTCTTAGTTTCCGTAAGGACCCTGCTACCACGGGAGGGTAGGACAAAAGATGTCATGCAAGTTCTTTTCCATAAGCACGTATGACTATATTTGGAATACATGCCTACATTACATTGACGAATTGGAGCTACTTATGTGTCACCCTATGTTATGACTGTTACATGATGAACCGCATCCGCCATAATTATCCATCATTGATCCAATGCCTACGAGCTTTCCATATACTGGTTTACGCTTATTTACTTTCCTGTTGCTATTGTTATAATCACTACAAAATACCAAAAACATAACTTTGCTTTCATTACTCTTTTGTTACCGTTACCATCACTATCATATTACTTTGCTACTAAACACTTTGCTGCAGATACTAACTTTCCAGGTGTGGTTGAATTGACAACTCAGCTGAGAATATTCTTTGGCTCCCCTTGTGTCGAATCAATAAATTTGGGTTGAATACTCTACCCTCGAAAGCTGTTGGCGATCCCCTATACTTGTGTGTTATCAGTGGCTTTGCCACAAATACAATGTCAACTACATGATCATGCAAAGCAATATGACAATGATGGAGCATGTCATAATAAACGGAATGATGGAAAGTTGCATAGCAATATATCTCGGAATGGCTATGGAAATGTCATAATATGTAGGTATGGTGGCTGTTTTGAGGAAGATATAAGGAGGCTTATGTGTGATAGAGCGTATCGTATCACGGGGTTTGGATGCACCGGCGAAGTTTGCACCAACTCTCGAGGTGAGAAAGGGCAATTCATGACACCGTAGAAGCTAGCAAATTGCGGAAAGGTAAGAGTGCGTATGATCCATGGACTCACATTAGTCATAAAGAAATCATATACTTATTGTTATCCCTCGAAGCAAAGTACTACTACGCATGCCCCTAGAGGGATAAATTGGTAGGAAAAGACCATCGCTCGTCCCCGACCACCACTCATAAGGAAAGCACTCAAAGAACACCCCATACTTCAAATTTGTCACACAATGTTTACCATACGTGCATGCTACAGGACTTGCCAACTTTAACACAAGTATTTCTCAATTTCACAATTGCCCAACTAGCATGACTCTAACATTACCACCTTTATATATCTCAAAACATCTATCAAGTATCATAGTATTCAATGCACTCTATATGCAAGTTTTTATCATACCCATCATGAATGCCTATAATATTAGGACTAATTTTATAGCCAAAACAAATTACCATGCTATTATAAAATACTCTCAAAATAGTATAAGTGAAGCATCAGAGATCAATAATTCCTACAAAATAAAACCACCACCGTGCTCTAAAAAAATATAAGTGAAGCACTAGAGCAAAATTATCCAACTCAAAAGATATAAGTGAAGCACATAGAGTATTCTAATAAATTCCGATTCATGTGTGTATCTCCCAAAAGGTGTGTACAGCAAGGATGATTGTGGTAAACTAAAAGGCAAAGACTCAAATCGTACAAGACGCTCCAAGAAAAACACATATCATGTGGTGAATAAAAATATAGCCTCAAGTAAAGTTACCGATAGACGAAGATGAAAGAGGGGATGCCTTCCGGGGCATCCCCAAGCTTAGGCTTTTGGTTGTCCTTTAATTTTACCTTGGGGTGGTGTCGATGTCAAAACCGGCGGATCTCGGGTAGGGGGTCCCGAACTGTGCGTCTAGGATCGATGGTAACAGGAGGCAGGGGACACGATGTTTACCCAGGTTCGAGCCCTCTGGATGGAGGTAATACCCTACGTCCTGCTTGATTGTTCTTGATAATATGAGTAGTACAAGAGTTGATCTACCACGAGATCAAAGAGGCTAAACCCTAGAAGCTAGCCTATGGTATGATTGTATATATCTATCGACTAGCCTGGCCTCGGTTTATATAATGCACCAGAGGCCTAGGATAACAAGAGTCCTAGCCGAATACGCCGGTGCGGAGGAGTCCTTGTATTGATAACCAAGTCTTGTGGAATCTTCCATGTATGCGGCAGTTGTCCGAACTAGACCATGAGTATATGGCCATGGGGGTCCTCGGCCCAATCTAACAAATCGGGAGACGACGTGGTGAGTACCCCCTAGTCCAGGACACCGTCAGTAGCCCCTTGAACCGGTCTTGAAGTTAGGGACGCTCCTTGATTCTTCCGAACTGTTCTTCATCTTCGGTTGTCGGTCTTGAAAACTGGTTCAACAAATCTTCTCATCTTCGATCTTGAGGATCGCCGAAATGCATTCGACGAGTTTACACGTCGGGTATCCGAGGAGCCCCTTTAAGTTTCCGGCCTTTATCAATGCCTTGTTATTTTTATGCCACACCTCGGGTTTGAAGTTGTTCCCGGGAGGCAGTGTCCTCTTGCGTCCGAGCTCTAACGTCGGACTGCATTCAAGGTATCTTTTGCAGCCGAGCACCAATGTCGGACTGCTTCCGAGCTCCAACGTCGAAATGTATCCGAGCTCCAACGCCGGACTGTGTCCAAGCTCCAACGCCGGACTGTGTCCAAGCTTCAACGCCGGACTATATCCAAGATGTCATAGATCATCTTGGTCCAAAAAAGTTGAAGGAGTTAGCCGAGCTTAATGCTGGAAATGCCCCCTATGGAGCCAGCCACTAGCGCCCGAGCTTTATGCCGGACTGCTTCCGAGGTGGTGCACCACCCCGACTATGGGCTGATTTTTTGTCAATAATTTTGATTGGTGCAATTTATTCTCTGCCGAGATATATAGCCAGTAGCCCTCAAGGTGTGTATCGGTCTAAAACCCAAGATGCACCTGAAGGATGACGTAAGACCGCTGATCCCAGTAGCCGCTGAGACTCAGGTTGATTTGCAAAATCGGCCTGAGGATCAAGTCCTAGCTCGGCAGAATACTTCGGGATACAAAAAGCGGCGTGCTCAGTCCTCGAGACTCAGATTGGGTGCGGCCCACCAACCTGAGGATCATAATCTCCTCGAAAACTGTATTGCACTTAAAATTTTCTGATTGGACAGGCAATGCAGTAGCCCCCGAGACAGTGGTTGGGTGGCAACACTAGATAAGGGGATCGATGTGCCCCTTTAATATTTGTAAATAATAAGCCTGAAGCCCAGTAGCCCCCGAGCCTTAATGCGGGCACGGGTGGCCGAATTAAGGATCGATATCCATAGTAAAATCACAAATTATGTGTAATGACTCTATGTATCCAAATACTTTACGTCATTAATGCTCGGATCCACATTGTACAAAACTTTGTTGACCGACCATCGGCTTCCACCTCCTCGGCCAGTAGCCGAGGAGTATTTGTCCTACTTTATAAAGCCTTTATGAGGGAAAAGATTTACGACAAACAAGGCAATCTGGCTATACGGTTTTATAAACAAAGGTACGCATAGAGATATGTTATATTACTGTTTAACATAAGAAATGTCTTCCAAAGAAAATAGTCCCGCTATCGGTTCCTTTCTTTGGGTTGTCATGCTAAGCATGATCATGAAACCTCATCTCTAATTTAAGAGCAAAATATTGAGGATTTAGTTTGGGAGGCCAGTTACTAGCCCCCGATAGTGTTCGGCGACAGTCGAGGTCAAGCCGTAAACACTTCGGCCAATGTTATGAATGGCCCATCATTTAACACAGTCATCGGATCACTGACCAGTTTACGCTTATTGTGACAGTCAGTTTTCGGCTTTCTCCACTGAGGTGCTTAACCATGTGAGCTGGAAGCACAATCGCAGTGGTTCTCCCTTTGCACACCTAGCCGAACAAAGTGGAACGTAGGAGGCAAGCGCAGGAGCCGGGCAACCCAACTATTGACCAAAGACACAATTCGAAACCAATGCATATATAGTGAGATCCGAGAATGGTTTTGCCGAATCTATAAAGGTGTCCGGCATTGCACTGTGGGACTTGTGCTGGAAACACACAAATAGTTTAGAAGTGCCAAAAAGCTTGGAAAACCAAAAAACGTCAGTAAAAACATGACGCCCGAACAAGATCAAGTGTTCGGTGCCAATCCGAAAATTGGAAGAGAAAGAAAAAATTGTGCTTTTGTAGTGTTTTGACAACGACCAAGAAGAACACACATTTACAGCTCATATATAAATTTTAAGAGCCACCAAGTGACTTGGGTAAGAATTTTATGTATAATGATTGTATGTACCGAAGTACTTATATCATATTTGTGTTCACCTAAACTTTAAACGCGTCTTAACCGACCGTCGGCTTCTCCCTCTTCGGCCAAGGGCCGAAAAGTGTCATGTACTCCGCCTGTCGAGACTATCGACGGTGTTTCCAATGACCAGGCAATCAGGCTATAAGGCTGTAACAGACAAAGCGCGCTCAGGGAACTTATGCTATATTACTAACGAAGTGTAAGAAGCATCTTCGAAGAAAATAGTACCCCCACCGATACCTTTCTTCGGTGCTCATTATTACTATGAGACTTGTGCAATAGATTTTTTGTACTCATGAGTTCCGTTGTGTGCCGACCATGATTGAAAACAATAAGAGCGCTAGCTTTCAGCTTCACCCAGTCCGAGGTCAGAGCTCGGATGACCCGGTCGTGACAATCGCAGAGGTGCTCCCTTTACTCCCTAGCCGAACAATCGGGAATGTAGGGGTAAGCACAGGAGCTAGGCAACCCAGCTTGCAAATCGCTTAGGTCAATATGGTGCATATTGTGGCGTAATACACGAACAAGGAACGAAGCCGTACAAGTATAATCATATGCAAGAGGAAAAGCTCCATCAAGGGAGCCCCCAAGTAAACGGGGTATTTGAATTTGTGTGTCACAAACAAAGTTTTGACAAGGAGATTCTCTACAAGCAACTTTTTTCAAAAAGGTATAATGCTTGGTCGAACCGAACACAAGTTAAAAATTTAAAACTTTGAGCATGAAGGCAACTTAGCTGGTTAATGTGTTTGGTATTGATGACGCGGCCCGAGCTTGATGCGGGACAAGGTTCCATCCCCCCAAGCCGGTCCCAAGGTGGCGGAGCAAAGAGCTCAGCACTCCGAAGTGGTGACATAGCACGGTTAATGCGGGCCGGCAGAGTCATGCCGAAGTCCCTGGCATGGGGTAATGAAGTGTTGACGGAGCCCCCCGTCCAGCCGAGGTGACGTGGTATGTCAGTACGCCGAGTTGACGATACTTCCCAACCCGGATCATTTTCCTGTGCACAAAAAATAGTGCAAACCGGAGATAATAGTAATAATAATTAAAAAATCGTTGCATAATAAATAATTTATGCAAAGTGAGTAATAAAAGAAATATGGCCTGGCGCCAAAGTTAATGTCGATGCAGGGCGTCGACGTGATGCGGTAAAGGCGTGGCAAAGTCTGAATTCACAGGTCGGTCCGAGTTCCAGATGCGGCGTTCGCCAGACCATGTACAGAAACTGACCGAACCACCATGCGACCGTCGTTAATGCGGTCATCATTTGATAGACCCGTGTACATATGATGAACAAACCAGAGTAATGATTCCTTAGGAAAAATGAACCCGAACAAGCAACAAATAATAGGATTAATAACACCTGGTTTATTTGTTGTAGCAATTCGAAGAAAGGTGATTCCGAAAATTAGGATTCGATCCGCACACCCATTGCCTGATGGGCGGTAAGGCGACGGTATGGCAATGCTGGCAAAGGTTGGCTCGCCGAGGCAAAGCCCTCGGTCCAGCTAACGTGACGGAGCTGGTCAGCTAGTGACGCTGAAGTCTCCAGAGTAGGTTGCTGAAGAGATGGCGAAGCCCTCGGTCCAGCCGAGATGTCGAAGTCTCGATGTCAGCCGATAAGTCGAAGTAGGTCGGCGTGATGGACACCAGCTTAAAGAAGCAATAGTGCGGCCCTGCCGATGCAGGTCGTGACGTGGTCGATGCCGGCTTCATGAAGTGACCGTGGGGCGATGCCGGTATGCCCGCTCCTATAATCCGTGGGGCGGCGATGTTGGTGATGATTTATCCTTCGCGATGCCAGACTCTTGTTCGGCTTGCCGAGATGATGATCCGAAGAAGTTGAGCTCGGCTCAACAAAGTCACGATGTGTCTAGCGCAGGTCAACAACCTTGGAGCAATATTCCCGGACTGGTTTGACATCAGCATAATGATGAAGATGACCTCAGGGGAGGCTTAAAAATTTATGGGCACGTGTTTAAAAACAACGCACAATACCCTAGAAGGGAATTCCTCTAAAAAGGTTGTCCAATATCACGTTCATAAAGAAACATAAATTCGGGTCGGATCCGTATTCGTGCAGAAAACGGATCCGAAAATTGGTCCACTCATCGGAATGTTCCCGGAGTTTGAACCATTGGATCAAGCTGAAATTTGGAGGGGTGGTAGATATGGGAATTCTGCAGTAGATGAACGGTTGGATCTCCCAAAGGACCTCCGAGATGGGCTTTGGAGACCATGCCCTAAACTCATCCAGATTCCCGTCCAGATTTGACAGGGCTCCAGTATATCGTAGATTGTCGGAGATTCCTTCATCGGAACTCGACGAAATTTTGCATGGCTGTTGTAGATGTAATTCCGCACTATTCCACCAAAGCAATCGTCAAACCGACGCTTGAGGAGGTGGTGACGGGGAATACAAGTTCGCTGTCCATAAAAACAGCACGGCCGCCCGAGGGTAATGTTGACGTTGAGCCCTCGAGCTCCATGGATGACTCCTCTATGATCATGATAGAGATTGGAGTTGATGTTTAAGAAGGCCCCGTCCGAACATGACGATCGTAGATGGCACGATCCTCGGTCGAGTCAAGGTGACCAGTCGAGCTGGCGATGAAGATGCCGGCGTCGCAGTTGACCTGCGGGCGAGCCATTGATCATTTTGCCGATCACACAACAGAACTCTCAATGAAAGCACCAATGTCGGTGTCAAAATCGGCGGATCTCGGGTAGGGGGTCCCGAACTATGCGTCTAGGATCGATGGTAACAGAAGGTAGGGGACACGATGTTTACCCAGGTTCGGGCCCTCTGGATGGAGGTAATACCCTACGTCCTGCTTGATTGTTCTTGATAATATGAGTAGTACAAGAGTTGATCTACCACGAGATCAGAGAGGCTAAACCCTAGAAGCTAGCCTATGGTATGATTGTATATATCTATCGACTAGCCTGGCCTCGGTTTATATAATGCACCAGAGGCCTAGGATAACAAGAGTCCTAGCCGAATACGCCGGTGGGGAGGAGTCCTTGTCTTGATCACCAAGTCTTGTGGAATCTTCCATGTATGCGGCAGTTGTCCGAACTGGCCCATGAGTATACGGCCATGGGGGTCCTCGGCCCAATCTAACAGATCGGGAGACGACGTGGTGAGTACCCCCTAGTCCAGGACACCGTTAGGTGGGCTCTTGCCACTCCTTATTCCATAATCCATCAAATCTTTACCCCAAAACTTGAAAACTTCACAACACAAAACTCAACAGAAAATCTCATGAGCTCTGTTAGTACAAGAAAACAAATAACCACCTTAAGGTACTGTAATGAACTCATTATTTATTTATATTGGTGTTAAACCTACTATATTAAAACTTCTCTATGGTTCATAGCCCCCGATACTAGCCATGGTTTCATCAAAATAAGCAAACAACACACGAAAAACAGAATCTGTCAAAAACAGAACAGTCTGTAGTAATCTATAGGTTTCGAATACTTCCGTAACTCCAAAAATTCTACCAAATTAGGAAAACCAGGGTAATTTGTATATTAATCTACTGCAGTTGTAATTGGTATTTTATCGCTCTCTGGTAAAAAAATAAAATTATTCTCATGAGCTCATACTTTCTGTTTTTTAGCAAGATCAAACAACAATCATCCAAGAAGATCCTAAAGGCTTTACTTGGCATAAACACTAATTTAAACATAAAAACACAATCATAACATAGTATAGATGATTTATTTATTACTAAACAGGAACAAAAAGCAAGGAACAAAAATAAAATTGGGTTGCCTCCCAACTAGCGCTATCGTTTAACACCCCTAGCTAGGCATAAAAACAAGAATAGATCTAGGTATTGTCATCTTTGGTAAGTAATTCTTCAATTGAACACGTATAACCCTTAGGAGTTTCCTTCTTTTTATTAATGATCAAACTCCTCGGTAAGAAATCAAGAAATTTATTTGTAGCAAAAGGTTCCTTAATGATAGTGAAAAAGTTGGGGTGAACACTTATTGATTTGAGACCCGCATTTTCCTTACTAGAAGATTCACCCTTATTTTTAGGAACATACATAAACTTGGCAACTTTGGTAGTAGGAGGGTTTCAAGTGTTTCTTACGGCAGAAAAGACAGACCCTAAGTTGGTAATAATATCCTCAAGTTTATCAATTTCTAGTAGAATCTTGATCTATCTTTTCATTAACTATGGGTTCTTTCTCTCGAAAAAAATTCAGAGTAACTCCTACCTTACACCCATATTGAGTAATTTGATTGTGGATCTTTTATCCAAATTCTCAATCAACTCCATCACGTGTTCCAAAGTTAAAATAGTTCCATTAACCAAATGAGGTGGTGGGCCAAACAAATCTGTCATAGCATTATAAGAATCAAAAGTGTGGCTACCCAAGAAATTTCCTCCGGTAATGGTATCAAGAATATATCTGTTCCAAGGAGTGATACCTACATAAAAATTGCGAAGAAGAACGAAAGTAGATTGCTTCCTAGTGGATCTATTCTGAGCATTGCAAATTTTATACCAAGAATCTTTTAGATTTTCTCCCTCCCTTTGTTTAAAATTAAGAACTTCAGGATCGGGACTACTAACAATGATAGAAGGACTAGCCATAACAGAAAAATAAATGATCTAACACACGGACACACAAGAAGCAAGCAAAAAGAGACGAATGAAAAAGGGTGAATAAAACGACAAAGGTGAAGTGGGGGAGAGGAAAACGAGAGGCAAATGGCAAATAATGTAATGCGAGGGATAAGAGTTTGTGATGGGCACTTGGTATGTCTTGACTTGTATGTAGATCTCCCTGGCAACAGCGCCAGGAATTCTTCTTGCTACCTCTTGAGCATGCGTTGGTTTTCCCTTGAAGAGGAAAGGGTGATGCAGCAAAGTAGCGTATGTATTTCCCTCAGTTTTTGAGGACCAAGGTATCAATCCAGTAGGAGACTACACGCAAATCACCTAGTACCTGCACAAACAAATAAGAACCTTGCAACCAATGCAATAAAGGGGTTGTCAATCCCTTCACGGCCACTTGCAAACGTGAGACCTGATAAATATAATAAGATAAATATTTTTCGTATTTTTGTGGTATAGATTGGAAAATAAAGACTGCAAAATAAATAGTAAACTAGAATTGTAGATTGGAAACTTATATGATGTAAAGTAGACCCGGGGGCCATAGGTTTCACTCGTGGCTTCTCTCAAGATAGCATGTATTATGGTGGGTGAACAAATTATTGCCGAGCAATTGATAGAAAAGCGCATAGTTATGATGATATCTAAGGCAATGATCATGAATATAGGCATCACGTCCATGTCAAGTAGACCGAAACGATTCTGCATCTACTACTATTACTCCACACATCGACCGCTATCCAGCATGCATCTAGAGTATTAAGTTCATAAGAACGGAGTAACGCATTAGGCAAGATGACATGATGTAGAGGGATAAACTCAAGCAATATGATATAAACCCCATCTTTTTATCCTCGATGGCAACAATACAATACGTGTCGTTTCCCTTTCTGTCACTGGGATCGAGCACCACAAGATTGAACCCAAAGCTAAGCACTTCTACCATTACAAGAAAGATCAATCTAGTAGGCCAAACTAAACCGATAATTCGAAGAGACTTGCAAAGATATCAAATCATGCATATAAGAATTCAGAGAAGAATCAAATAATATTCATAGATAATCAAGTTCATAAACCCACAATTCATCGGATCTTGGCAAACACACCGCAAAAAGAGTTACATCGAATATATCTCCAAGAAGATCGAGGAGAACTTTGTATTGAGATCCAAAGAGAGAGAAGAAGCCATCTAGCTAATAACTATGGACCTGAAGGTCTGTGGTAAACTACTCACACATCATCGGAGAGGCTATGGGGTTGATGTAGAAGCCCTCCGTGATCGAATCCCCCTCCGGCAGATCGCCTGAAAAGGCCCCAAGATGGGATCTCACGGGTACATAAGGTTGCAGCGGTGGAAAAGCTGTTTCGTTGCTCTCCCCGAAGGTTTCAGGGTATAAGAGTATATATAGGCAAAAGAAGTAGGTTGGTGAAGCTGCGAGGGGCCCACAAGGGTGGGGGGCGTGCCCTCCTGCCTCGTGGCTTCCTCGCTGCTTCCTTGACGTCCACTCCAAGTCTCCTGGATTGCGTTTGTTCCAAAAACGATCCTTGCAAAGGTTTCATTCTGTTTGGATTCCGATTGATATTCGTTTTCTGCGAAACACTAAAATAAGCAAAAAAACAGCAATTTGCACTGGGCTTTCGGTTAATAGGTTAGTCCCAAAAATAATATAAAAAGGTATAATAAATCCCATTAAACATCCAAAATAGATAATATAATATCATGGAACAATCAAAAATTATAGATACGTTGGAGACGTATCAATAACCAATAGCGGAACCTGGATGTTCATATTGGCTCCCACATATTCTACGAAGATCTTTATCGGTCAAACCGCATAATGATATACGTTGTTTCCTTTGTCATCGGTATGTTACTTACCCGAGATTCGATCGTCGGTATCTCAATACCGACTTCAATCTCGTTACCAGCAAGTCTCTTTACTCGTTCCATAATGCATCATCCTGCAACTAACTTATTAGTCACATTGCTTGCAAGGCTTATAGTGATGTGCATTACTGAGAGGGCCCATAGATACCTCTTCGACAAACACCATCGGAGACACCTGTAGAGCGTCTTTATAATCACCCAGTTACGTTGTGACGTTTGATAGCACACTAAGTGTTCCTACAGTATTCGGGAGTTGCATAATCTCATAGTCATAGGAACATGTATAAGTTATGGAGAAAGCAATAGCAATAAACTAAATGATCATAGTGCTAAGCTAATGGATGGGTCAAGTCAATCACATCATTCCCTAATGATGTGATCCCTTTCATCAAATGACAACTCATGTCTATGTCTAGGAAACTTAACCATCTTTGATTAACGAGCTAGTCAAGTAGGGGCATACTAGTGACACTCTGCTTGTCTATGTATTCACACATGTACTAAGTTTCCAGTTAATACAATTCTAGCATGAATAATAAACATTTATCATGATATAAGGAAATATAAATAACAACTTTGTTATTGCCTCTAGGGCATATTTCCTTTAACATCAGGTCTGGTACACAGCATTGCATACATGATAGAACCTATGGCTGAAGCATAGGGAATGACTTTCATTTTCTCTCTATCTTCTCGAGTGGTCGGCCATTGAGTCTGACTCAACTTCACACCTTGTAACACAAGCAAGAACCCTTTCTTTGCTTGATCCATTTTGAACTTCTTCAAAACTTTATCAAGGTATGTGCTTTGTGAAAGTCCAATTAAGCATCTAGATCTATCTCTATAGATCTTGATGCCCAATATATAAGCAGCTTCACCGAGGTCTTTCATTGAAAAGTTCTTATTCAAGTATCCTTTTATGCTATTCAGAAATTCAGTATCATTTCCAATCAACAATATGTCATCCACATATAATATCAGAAATGCTACAGAGCTCCCACTCACTTTCTTGTAAATACAGGCTTCTCCAAAAGTCTATATAAAACCATATGCTTTGATCACACTATCAAAGCTATATTCCAGCTCCGAGAGGCTTGCACCAGTCCATAAATGGATCGCTGGAGCTTGCACACTTTGTTAGCATCTTTTGGATCGACAAAACCTTCTGGTTCCATCATGTACAACTCTTCTTTAAGATATCCATTAAGGAATGCAGTTTTGACATCCATTTGCCAAATTTCATAATCATAAAATGCGGTATTGCTAACATGATTTGGATGGACTTAAGCATCGCTATGGGTGAGAAGGTCTCATCATAGTCAACTCCTTGAACTTTTTGAAAACCTTTCACAACAAGTCGAGCTTTGTAGACAGTAACATTACCGTCAACGTCAGTCTTCTTCTTGAAGATCCATTTATTCTCTATGGCTTGCCGATCATCGGGCAAGTCAACCAAAGTCCAAACTTTGTTCTCATACATGGATCCCATCTCAAATTTCATGGCCTCAAGCCATTTTGCAGAATCTGGGCTTATCATCGCTTCCTCAAAGTTCGTAGGTTCATCATGGTCAACTAACATGACCTCCAGAACAGGATTACCGTACCACTCTGGTGCAGATCTTACTCTGGTTGACCTATGAGGTTCGGTAGTAACTTGATCAGAAGTCTCATGATCATCATCGTTAGCTTCCTTACTAATTGGTGTAGGAATCACTGGAACTGATTTCTGTGATGAACTAATTTCCAATAATAGAGCAGGTAAAATTACCTCATCAAGTTCTAGTTTCCTCCCACTCACTTCTTTCGAGTGAAACTCCTTCTCTAGAAAGGATTCATTCTTAGCAATGAATATCTTGCCTTTGGATCTGTGATAGAAGGTGTACCCAACAACATCCTTTGGGTATCCTATGAAGACACATTTCTCCGATTTGGGTTCGAGCTTATCAGGTTGAAACTTTTTCACATAAGCATCGCAGCCCCAAACTTTAAGAAACGACAACTTGGGTTTCTTGCCAAACCACAGTTCATATGGTGTCGTCTCAACGGATTTCGATGGTGCCCTATTTAACGTGAATGCAGTCGTCTCTAAAGCATAACCCCAAAACGATAGCGGTAAATCGGTAAGAGACATCATAGACCGCACCATATCTAATAAAGTGCGGTTACGACGTTCGGACACACCATTACGCTGTGGTGTTCCAGGTGGCGTGAGTTGCGAAACTATTCCGCATTGTTTCAAATGAAGACCAAACTCGTAACTCAAATATTCACCTCCACGATCGGATCGTAGAAACTTAATTTTCTTGTTACGATGATTTTCCACTTCACTCTGAAATTCTTTGAACTTTTCAAAGGTTTCAGACTTATGTTTCATCAAGTAGATATACCCATATCTGCTCAAATCATCTTTGAAGGTTAGAAAATAACTATACCCGCTACGAGCATCAACACTCATTGGACCGCATACATCAGTATGTATTATTTCCAATAAGTTTGTTGCTCGTTCCATTGTTCCGGAGAACGGAGTCTTAGTCAACTTGCCCATGAGGCATGGTTCGCAAGCATCAAGTGATTCATGATCAAGTGATTCCAAAAGCCCATCAACATGGAGTTTCTTCATGCGCTTTACACCAATATGATCTAAACGGCAGTGCCACAAATAAGTTGCACTATCATTATTAAACTTATATCTTTTGGCTTCAATACTATGAATATGTGTATCACTACTATCAAGATTTAGTAAAAATAGACCACTCATCAAGGGTGCATGACCATAAAAGATATTACTCATATAAATAGAACAACCATTATTCTCTGATTGAAATGAATAACCGTCTCACATCAAACAAGATTCAGATATAATATTCATGCTTAACGCTGGCACCAAGTAACAATTATTCAGGTCTAAAACTAATCCCGAAGGTAGATGTAGAGGTAGCGTGCCGACGGCGATCACATCGACTTTGGAACCATTTCCCACGTGCACACTATTAGGAAAAAGCTTACCAGTAGCATTGGTTTTTTGCTACGAGTAGCGTAGGTACATGCGCTACTGTTACGCTGCTACAACTATTTTTTAGCAGTATTGCTTGTTTTGCCCAGCGCTACTGGTAAATGATGATAGCAATAGTGCTTGTTTTTTTGCCAATGCTACTTGTAAATGATGATAGTACTAGCGCGTCCATGATGCACCCACGCTACTAGCAACGAATTAGGATTTAAAAATAATATAAAAATCTACCTATTCCTGTTTAGACATACATTTCATAGTACTCACATACATGCATTTCATAATACATACATTTTATGCATATAGTCAATCATACATATCTGATATAGATAATTAATACATATATATACACAATATACGCCACGCCTATAGGTCATCGGCGTCGGCGCCTCCACAAGCCCGTGTTTGATGGTGTTGATGTCATCGTCATCGCCGCCGCTGCAGCATCGTGAGGATGTCATCTTCGTCACCGCCGCAGCCCCATGTCGATATCGATGTCATCGTCATCGTCGCCGCCGTAGCCCCGTGTCGATGTCAATATTGTTGTCGTCACCACCGCTGCCGCAGCCCCATGTCGATGTCGTCATCGCTGCCGCAACCCCATGTCAATATCATCGTCGTCGTCGCCGCCGTAGCTTCAAGTCCATGTGTTCCCTACTAGGAACTCACAAATTCTAGAATTAAACAATGAAGCAAGACCACTACTAGGAACTCACAAAGAGCCTGGAGCAGAGCACTAAGTAACAATAGTAGAAAAAAGCATATAGCAGCAGCATAGTATATATGAATTACAAGCAGTACCAAACAGACCAATCCTAGAAATTGGGGATAACCCAACTTAAGAAGGATACAATTCTAGGCATGACCACAAGTGAAAGGAGATAAGGAATTCCAAGGCAGTACGAAATCTTATTATAGATTCTGAATACAAGCTTTTGAGGCAAATTGCAACAAGCAAACACTGTGCACCAAGTAAAAATAATTCCCAGGTCATTCGCAAGCAAGCAAGAAGGCATCGGCAACAACAGATGTATTACCAACATTGTACCCTTTACTGTTAGGTCATTTCAATTTAACTCTTGGTTGAAGATGTATTATTGTTGTAGTACTAGTAATCATCAGCAGTAACAACACTTGGTGTGTCAATATATAAGCATCAGAACCAACAATGATCTATCTAGCTACACAATGGTACTAGTATTACGGTCTATTTGACTAGCAGAAAAACAGAGTTGGTCTAAAACAGAACAGAGGGGAGTTTGTAGGTACCTGGGTTATAGGTAACCAGTTTGATCCTAAGAAGTTAAGAGGAGAGGAACTCCATGGGAAGCATCATGTTTATAATGACACTACCTGCACCAACTTTTCCCATGCTCTTTGGATGACTGATGAAGCACAAAGTTCTACCACAACACGACGCTCTCAAACAATTTCTGCAAAATATATTTGTTTAAGCAGCAGGATCATCAGTGTTAGGTATCTCAAAGAATTTTTTAATGGTTTGAAATGACAATAATATGTAAACGTAAACTACTGGCGAATTTGACCCCATTGTAAAATTGACGGAGATGTCAGAAAGACACAATGTACATATAAATTTGTTTAATATTATATATGATACTCTTTATAGTAGCAATGGTAGACACTTCTATAGGTGGATCATGCATATCACTAAAATAATAAAGCACATCATTCTGATAAGTAAAACTGAATGCATGACTATATAATATGCTCAATTTGGAGCATCGTTCCTTTTGTGATTTTCTCAAAATACCAAGGATTGTACATAGGATACTAACATTGGGGAGCCAAATACATCATTGGGTCTAACAAAAAGAGCTAGAAAATACGGAAAACTTGATGTTTCAGTGACTGGTACCGGCAAATATTATGAGTTCTCAGCTTATTACCTTTTTGTGCAATGGAGGCCAGATATTGGATCCCCTAGCAATGTTGAACTAAAAGCAAGCCTGCAAAAAAAGACACAAACATGGATAAATATTTCTAGACTTGTAGTAATATAAATCAGAACATCCCACTATTATTGCAAACCATGGAAGCACGACATCCTCTGACTTCAAGATTGCATTCCCATCTGTGACTAATTCCAGCAGCAAACATTGCAAACAGGGAAGATCACAGAATCTGAATTCATCCAATGAAAAGGATACAAATCAATAGAGTGTGGTGTTATGAGAACATGGCCTCTGCCAACAGTCACAGATTAACAAAAAAACCCACCAACAACAAAATCAGAGCATCACATTTTAGACTAGGCGTAACCAGGACCAGACCATAAGCTATACACTGCAGACAGTAAGCAGGCTGCGGTTGCCAACCAATCCATGGATACAACCAAAAATGGATGCCAAGCTGGCAAGATGAAAATCACATGCGCCACTGCATCCGACTGAGCAAACCACCACCTCGCATCGAATCTAGCATCTGACTGAACAAACCACCTCGGCCACACGAGAGGTGTCCGTCAGAAACCCTGCGCTCTGCTGCGCAGAAACCCCACCCCATGCACCACGGGCGGAACCAGACCAGATCGGACGCGCAATCGAAGCCAGCCAAGCCACTGCTATGCACGCACGCACGAGCGAGTGCAGCACCCCCTACCGCTACCAGATCGAGTCGAACTGGAGCACAATGTACAGATCAGGGAGACAGGGGATGGGCGTGTGTGTGCATACCTCAACGGTGGGGTTGCCGTGGCGGCTATTTGGTCGGGTCCTCAGGGTTGACGGCCTCCGCCGCCTGGCTAAGCGAGACCGAGGTCGACTCCTTGTCCTCCACCATGGCGTGTCCGCTCCCTCTCTCTAAGGTGGGACGGGATGGGGGAGGCGAGGTCGCGGAAGCGGCACGCGGTGGCGGGGGTGCGGGAGGAGGGGGAGGAGGCTCCTATCCCTTTGTGTGCTAGTACGGGTTGGGAGAGGAGAGAAGGTGGAAGGAGGCCAGCGGTGGAGGGGATCTGGATCGGGGGTGGATGGAGTGCATGGAGTGGACGATTGGTGGCATAGCAGCAGCACGGTGTGTCCCACCTGCGCTACATCTATCCATCTAGTAGTAGCGTAGATTTTATACACCACGCTATTACTATTGTCTGTTGAGGAGGTATGGTGAAAATCATTTAGTAGCACGCAGGTTTTTTGTGCCCGTGCTACTACTATGTCGTACCAGTAGCGCGTTTGTTCTACCGTGCTACTACTAAGTAGTAATAGCGCGGGCCAAATAACCCAGGCTACTACTAAATGTCTATCTATAGGGGTTTTCCTAGTAGTGGCATCGTCACCTCGTACTTAGCCAATCTTCGCTTAATCTGTAGCCCCTGTTTCGAGTTGCAAATATTAGGAACAGAACCAGTATCAAATACCCAGGTGCTACTGCGAGCACTAGTAAGGTACACATCAATAACATGTATATTAAATATACCTTTCACTTTGCCATCCTTCTTATCCGCCAAATACTTGGGGTAGTTTCGCTTCCAGTGACCAGTCCCTGATACGTCTCCAACGTATCTATACTTTTTGATTGCTCCATGCTATATTATCTACTGTTTTGAATGTTTATGGGCTTTATTATACACTTTTATATCATTTTTGTGACTAACCTATTAACCCAGAGCCCAGTGCCACTTTCTGTTTTTACCCTGTTTTAGGGTTTCGAAGAAAAGGAAAATCAAACGGAGTCCAATTGACCTGAAATTTCACGAAACTCATTTTTGGAAGGAAAGAAGCCCAGAAGACTTGGAGTGCACGTTGGGGGATCTGCGAGGAGGTCACGAGGCAGGGGGGTGCACCCACCCCCTGGGAGCGCCCTCCACCCTCATGAGCCCCTCGTGGCCCCCCTGACGTACTTCTTCCGCCTATATATCTCCATATACCCTAAAAAGACATCCAAGAGCACAATAGATCGGGAGTTCCGCCGCCAGAAGCCTACGTAGCCACCGAAAGCCAATCTAGACCCGTTCCGGCACCCTGCCGGATGGGGCAATCCCTCTCCGGTGGCCATCTTCATCATCCCGGTGCTCTCCATGACGAGGAGGGAGTAGTTCTCCCTCGGGGCTGAGGGTATGTACCAGTAGCTATGTGTTTGATCTCTCTCTCTCTCTCGTGTTCTTGAGGTGATACGATCTTGATGTATCGCGAGCTTTGCTATTATATTTGGATCCTATGATGTTTCTTCCTCCCTCTACTCTCTTGTAATGGATTGAGTTTCCCCTTCGAAGTTATCTTATCGGATTGAGTCTTTAAAGATTTGAGAACACTTGATGTATGTCTTACCGTGGATATCTGTGGTGACAATGGGATATCACGTGATTCACTTGATGTATGTTTTGGTGATCAACTTGCGGGTTCCGCCCATGAACCTATGCATAGGGGTTGGCACACGTTTTCGTCGTAATTCTCCGGTTGAACTTTGGGGCACTCTTTGAGGTCCTATGTGTTGGTTGAATAGATGAATCTGAGATTTTGTGATGCATATCGTATAATCATACCCACGGATACTTGAGGTGACATTGGAGTATCTAGGTGACATTAGGGTTTTGGTTGATTTGTGTCTTAAGGTGTTATTCTAGTACGAACTCTAGGACTGTTTGTGACACTTATAGGAATAGCCCAACAGATTGATTGGAAAGAATAACTTTGAGGTGGTTTCGTACCCTACCATAATCTCTTTGTTTGTTCTCCGCTATTAGTGACTTTGGAGTTACTCTTTGTTGCATGTTGAGGGATAGTTATGTGATCCAATTATGTTATTATTGTTGAGGGAACTTACACTAGCGAAAGTATGAACCCTAGGCCTTATTTCCACACATTGCAATACCGTTTACGCTCACTTTTATCATTAGTTACCTTGCTGTTTTTATATTTTCAGCTTACAAAAACTATTATCTACTATCCATATTGCACTTGTATCACCATCTCTTCGCCGAACTAGTGCACCTATAGAATTTACCATTGTATTGGGTGTGTTGGGGACACAAGAGACTCTTTGTTATTTGGTTGCAGGGTTTCTTGAGAGAGAGACCATCTTCATCCTACGCCTCCCACGGATTGATAAACTTTAGGTCATCCACTTGAGGGAAATTTGCTACTGTCCTACAAACCTCTGCACTTGGAGTCCGAACAACGTCTACAAGAAGAAGGTTGTGTAGTAGACATCAAGCTCTTTTCTGGCGCCGTTGCCGGGGAGGTGAGTGCTTGAAGGTATATCTTTAGATCTTGCAATCGAGTCTTTTAGTTTCTTGTTTTATCACTAGTTTAATTTATAAAAGAAAACTACAAAAAATGGAATTGAGTTTGTCTCATACGCTTCATCTTTTTAATATCTTTCGTGAGTATGATGGAAAGGATAATTGTGCTCAAGTGCTAGAAGAAGAGATCTCTAAAATGTTTGGCACTAAATATTTGAATGATGAGCATGATTGCAATGTTGTTAGTATGAGTTCTTTGAATATCCATGATGCTAATGATGATTGCACTAGTTATGATGAAAATGCCTCCTATAAACATGTCAATTTTTGTGGAGTAGACTAGGTTTGCAAGTACACACCAAATAGGGAAGATAGATATTGCAAGAGGCATAAGTACTTAGAAACCAAATTGTTGCAAGAAGAGCTAGATGAATGTGCTGAAAATTTATCTTTTCTTAGCCCTACTTGTGAACTTTGCAATGAACGTGATCATTTTAGTACCCAATGCAAATTATTTCATGAGCGTATCGTGTCCAAAAATTGTGATGACTTGATTTCCCTTGCACATCATAATGAACTTAGTTTGCTCTTGGGTTATGAAGAAATTAAACGTAGAACTAAGGATATTCCAAAATTTGCCCTTGATAAAGTTCTTCATTTTTATCTAGAGGAAATTTATATGTATTGCACGGTGAATTGCATTGAAAATCCTTATATTTCCAATTACATAAAGAAAAGAAAACAAATAGAAGATGAAGAGAATGCTAACAAAAGGGAAGAGACTTCCCAATATTCTCCTATTATTTCTTATGATGAATCAGGTAACGAAGAGGAGCCCTCTATTCAACCAATCTTATTAATAAGGAGCTCCAAAAAGAGGATTGAACCCACACATGATGTGGTGAAGAAGAAGACAAGAAAAAGGTATCTCTCCCAAATAAAGTTGCTCCTATTATTGTTGTGCCTCATGAAAATGATACACTTGATGATGATCTCGTTATGCCTATTGCTTGTTGTGATGATTATCATTGGGAATATAATGATACTTCTTATGATCTTGAAAATCTTTTTGGCACTTGCTTGGAAGAGTATGATAATTGCTATACTATTGGTGCTATTCATACAATTAATGATGAGAGTGATTATGCTTATGATATGAAAAGGCCCAAGCTTGGGGATGCTATGTTTTATGAAGATGATGTTTTTGAGAATATATTTTCTGCAATTAATGTTTGTCCCAAGCTTGGGGATGCTATGTTTATTAATGATGATATTTTTAGTCTTCCAAGTTTTGATATGCAAAGTTGTTATGATAAGAACAAAGTTGCTACTTATGATGATTATTGTGATGAAACTTATGCTATAAATAGTTGTGATGATTATATTTATAAAACTTGTCATGATTATGAGTACCCTTTCTCTGAACATTACTCTTTTAATGTGGAAACAATTTATAGTATTCAAGTCTCTTATGATACTCCCACTATTCCGACTGAGAAGAAATTTGCTTATGTGGAGAGTAATAAAATTTCTATGCTTGTAGATCATGAAAAGAATGCTTTAGGTGCTGGTTATATTGTTGAATTAATTCATGATGCTACTGAATATTATTATGGGGGAGGAATATATGCTTGTAGGAATGGCAATAATATCAAGTTTCCTCCCTATGCGCTTAAAGTTTTGAAGTTATGCTTGTTTTGCCCTCCTATGCTAGTTGATTATTGTTCCCACAAGTTCTTTGCTCACGAAATCCCTATGCATAGGAAGTATGTTAGACTTAAATGTGATAGTCATATTCTTCATGATGCTCTCTTTATGTTTCAATTCTTATCTCTTATGTGAGCACGTTGAAATCATCATGCCTAGCTAGGGGCATTAAACGATAGCGCTTGTTGGGAGGCAGCCCAAATTTATTTTTATTCCTTGATTTTTGTTCCTGTTTAGTAATAAATAATTCATCTATCCTTTGTTTAGATGTGGTTTTATGCTTTTAATTAGTGTTTGTGCCAAGTAGAACCTTTGGGAAGACTTGGGGAAAGTCTTGTTGATCATGCTGTAAAAAACAGAAACTTTAGTGCTCATGAGAACTGCTTCCATTTTTATTTGGAGAGTTCTATTAAGTTAATTATTTTTGCAGATGATTAATAGATAAATTCCTCAGGTCCAGAAATTTATTTGAGAATTTTATGGGTTCCAGAAGTATACTTTTGATCCAGATTACTACATACTGTTCTGTTTTTGACAGATTCTGTTTTCAGTGTGTTGTTTGCTTATTTTGATGAATCTATGGCTAGTAAAATAGTTTATAAACCATAGAGAAGTTGTAATACAGTAGTTTAAACACCAATATAAATAAATAATGAGTTCATTACACTACCTTGAAGTGGTGATTTATTTTCTTATAGTAACGGAGCTTACGAGTTTTCTGTTAAGTTTTGTGTTGTGAAGTTTTCAAGTTTTGGGTAAGGATTCGATGGAAAGTTTCTGTTAAGGACAACCAAGAGCCTAAGCTTGGGGATGCCCCGGAAGGCATCCCCTCTTTCGTCTTCGTTCATCGGTAACTTTACTTGGAGCTATATTTTTATTTACCACATGATATGTGTTTTGCTTGGAGCGTCAATTTATTTTGTTAGGATTTTCTTGCTGTTATTTACAAAAATATTTTGCATCTTTTATTTCAATAAAATTGGCATTGATAGCCTTTACTATGCCTATGTTACAAGTATACATGTTGTTGTTTGAAAACAGAAAGTTTACCGCTGTTGCAATAATTCCCTAGAAAAGTCAGAATGTGATAAAATGTTGAAATCTTTTGCATATTAAGCTCTGATAAATTTACTACAGTGGGTATTTTCTTTCATAATTTATTTTGATCTAGGGAAGTATGGATGTTGCAGCATTCTTTACAGACTATCCTGTTTAGGTAGATTGCTGTTATGTTTGCATTGTTTGCATATGTTTGCTTCTTTAATGATTCTATTTGACGATAGGACTATTAAATATGCAGAGGCATTTAGTATTCAATGTTGAATAATAATTTTATTGATTTGCTACAGTAGAGTATGATAAGGTTTTTGCAATGGTTTATACTAACTTATCTCACGAGTCCTTGTTGAGTTTTGCGTGGATGAAGCTTTTGAGATTTAGGGAGACCATGATATGAGAGGAATTAAGGAGACACAAAAGCTCAAGCTTGGGGATGCCCAAGGCACCCCAAGATAATATTTCAAGAAGTCTCAAGCGTCTAAGCTTGGGGATGCCCCGGTTGACATCCCACCTTTCTTCTTCAACAACTATCGGTTAGTTTCGGTTGATCCTAAGTTTTTGTTTCTTCACATGATGTTTGCCATTCTTAGAATGTAATTTTATTTTGCTTTGCTTGATGTTTGAATAGAATACCAAGATCTGAAATTATTAAATGTTAGAGAGTCTTCACATAGTTGCACAATTATTTGACTACTCATTGATCTTCACTTATATCTTTCGGAGTAGTTTGTCATTTTCTCTAGTGCTTCACTTATATATTTTAGAGCATGGTGGTAGTTTTATTTTGAAGAAATATATGAACTCTCATGCTTCACTTAGATTATTTTGAGAGTCTTAAATAGCATGGTAATTTGCTTAAAATCCTAATATGCTAGGTATTCAAGAATAATAAAATTCTCTTATGAGTGTGTTGAATACTAAGAGAAGTTTGATACTTGATGATTGTTTTGAGATATGAGGATGGTGATATTAGAGTAATGCTAGTTGAGTAGTTGTGAATTTGAGAAATACTTGTGTTGAAGTTTGTGATTCCTGTAGCATGCACGTATGGTGAACCGTTATGTGATGAAGTCGGAGCATGATTTATTTATTGATTGTCTTCCTTATGAGTGGCGGTCAGGGACGAGCGATGGTCTTTTCCTACCAATCTACCCCCCTAGGAGCATGCGCGTAATACTTTGCTTTGATAACTTGTAGATTTTTGCAATAAGTATATGAGTTCTTTATGACTAATGTTGAGTCCACGGATTATACGCACTCTCACCCTTCCACCCTTGCTAGCCTCTCTAGTACCGCACACCTTTCGCCGGTATCATACACCCACCATATACCTTCCTCAAAACAGCCGCCATTCCGAGATATATTGCCATGCAACTTTCCACCGTTCCGTTTATTATGACACGCTTCATCATTGTCATATTGCTTAGCATGACCATGTAGTTGACATTGTATTTGTGGCAAAGCCACCGTTCATAATTCTTTCATACATGTCACTCATGTATCATTGCACATCCCGATACACCGCCGGAGGCATTCATATAGAGTCATATCTTGTTCTAAGTATCGAGTTGTAATTCTTGAGTTGTAATTAAATAAAAGTGTGATGATCATCATTATTAGAGCATTTCCCCAGTGAGGAAAGGATGATGGAGACTATGATTCCCCCATAAGTCGGGATGAGACTCCGGACGCAAATAAATAAATAAAAGAGGCCAAAGAAGCCCAAATAAAAAAGAAGAAAAGAGGCCATAAAAAAGAGAGAAGTCCCAAATAAAAAAATTAAAAAATGAGAGAAAAAGAGAGAAGGGACAATGCTACTATCCTTTTACCACACTTGTGCTTCAAAGTAGCACCATGATCTTCATGATAGAGAGTCTCCTATGATGTTACTTTCATATACTAGTGGGAATCTTTTATTGTAGAACTTGGCTTGTATATTCCAATGATGGGCTTCCTCAAAATGTCCTAGGTCTTCGTGAGCAAGCGAGTTGGATGCACACCCACTAGTTTCTTTTGTTGAGCTTTCATACATTTATAGCTCTAGTGCATCCGTTGCATGGCAATCCCTACTCACTCACATTGATATCTATTGATGGGCATCTCCATAGCCCGTTGATACGCCTAGTTGATGTGAGACTATCTTCCCCCTTTTTGTCTTCTCCACAACCACCACTCTATTCCACCTATAGTGCTATATCCATGGCTAAGGCTCATGTATTGCGTGAAAATTGAAAAAGTTTGAGAACATCAAAAGTATGAAACAATTGCTTGGCTTGTCATCGGGGTTGTGCATGATTTAAATATTTTGTGTGGTGAAGATAGAGCATAGCCAGACTATATGATTTTGTAGGGATAGCTTTCTTTGGCCATGTTATTTTGAGAAGACATAATTGCTTAGTTAGTATGCTTGAATTATTATTGTTTTATGTCAATATTAAACTTTTGTATTGAATCTTATGGATCTGAATATTCATACCACAATTAAGAAGAATCACATTGAAATTATGCCAAGTAGCACTCCGCATCAAAAATTCTGTTTTATCATTTACCTACTCGAGGACGAGCAAGAATTAAGCTTGGGGATGCTAATACGTCTCCAACGTATCTATAATTTTTGATTGCTCCATGCTATATTATCTACTGTTTTGAATGTTTATGGGCTTTATTATACACTTTTATATCATTTTTGGGACTAACCTATTAACCCAGAGCCCAGTGCCACTTTCTGTTTTTACCCTGTTTTAGGGTTTTGAAGAAAAGGAAAATCAAACGGAGTCCAATTGACCTGAAATTTCACGGAACTCATTTTTGGAAGGAAAGAAGCCGAGAAGACTTGGAGTGCACGTCGGGGGATCTGCGAGGAGGTCACGAGGCAGGGGGCGTGCCCACCCCCCTGGGCACGCCCTCCACCCTCGTGAGCCTCTCGTGCCCCCCCTGACGTACTTCTTCTGCCTATATATCTCCATATACCCTAAAAAAACATCCGAGAGCACAATAGATCGGGAGTTCCACCGCCAGAAGCCTCCGTAGCCACCGAAAGCCAATCTAGACCCGTTCCGGCACCCTGTCGAAGGGGGCAATCCCTCTCCGGTGGCCATCTTCATCATCCCGGTGCTCTCGATGACAAGGAGGGGGTAGTTCTCCCTCGGGGCTGAGGGTATGTACCAGTAGCTATGTGTTTGATCTCTCTCTCTCTCTCTCGTGTTCTTGAGGTGATACGATCTTGATGTATCGCGAGCTTTGCTATTATATTTGGATCCTATGATGTTTCTTCCTCCCTCTACTCTCTTGTAATGGATTGAGTTTCCCCTTCGAAGTTATCTTATCAAATTGAGTCTTTAAATATTTTAGAACACTTGATGTATGTCTTGCCATGGATATCTGTGGTGACAATGGGATATCACGTGATTCACTTGATGTATGTTTTGGTGATCAACTTGCGGGTTCCGCCCATGAACCTATGCATAGGGGTTGGCACACGTTTTCGTCGCGATTCTCCGGTAGAACTTTGGGGCACTCTTTGAGGTCCTATGTGTTGGTTGAATAGATGAATCTGAGATTGTGTGATGCATATCGTATAATCATACCCACGGATACTTGAGGTGACATTGGAGTATCTAGGTGACATTAGGGTTTTGGTTGATTTGTGTCTTAAGGTGTTATTCTAGTACGAACTCTAGGACTGTTTGTGACACTTATAGGAATAGCCCAACGGATTGATTGGAAAGAATAACTTTGAGGTGGTTTCGTACCCTACCATAATCTCTTCGTTTGTTCTCCGCTATTAGTGACTTTGGAGTGACTCTTTGTTGCATGTTGAGGGATAGTTATGTGATCCAATTATGTTATTATTATTGAGGGAACTTACACTAGCGAAAGTATGAACCCTAGGCCTTATTTCCACACATTGCAATACCGTTTACGCTCACTTTTATCATTAGTTACCTTGCTGTTTTTATATTTTCAGCTTACAAAAACTATTATCTACTATCCATATTGCACTTCTATCACCATCTCTTCGCCGAACTAGTGCACCTATACAATTTACCATTGTATTGGGTGTGTTGGGGACACAAGAGACTCTTTGTTATTTGGTTGCTGGGTTGCTTGAGAGAGACCATCTTCATCCTACGCCTCCCACGGATTGATAAACCTTAGGTCATCCACTTGAGGGAAATTTGCTATTGTCCTACAAACCTCTGCACTTGGAGGCCGAACAACGTCTACAAGAAGAAGGTTGTGTAGTAGACATCAGTCCCTTTGCAGTAGAAGCACTCAGTCTCAGGCTTAGGTCTAGACTTGGGCTTCTTCACTTGAGCAGCAACTTGCTTGCCGTTCTTCTTGAAGTTTCCCTTCTTCCCTTTGCCCTTCTTCTTGAAACTGGTGGTCTTGTTGACCATCAACACTTGATGCTCCTTCTTGATTTCTACCTCCGCAGCCTTTAGCATCACGAAGAGCTCGGGAATTGTCTTATCCCTCCCTTGTATATTATAGTTCATCACGAAGCTTTTGTAGCTTGGTGGAAGTGATTGAAGAACTCTGTCAATAACACTATCAACCGGAAGATTAACTCCCAGCTGAGTCAAGTGATTGTGGTACCCAGACATTCTGAGTATGTGTTCACTGACAGAACTATTCTCCTCCATTTTGTAGCTATAGAACTTATTGGAGACTTCATATCTCTCAATCCGGGAATTTGCTTGAAATATTAACTTCAACTCCTGGAAAATCTCATATGCTCTATGACGTTCAAAACATCGTTGAAGTCCTGGTTCTAAGCCGTAAAGCATGGCACCCTGAACTATCGAGTAGTCATCAACTTTGCTCTGCCAGGTGTTCATAACATCTGGAGTTGCTCCTGCAATGGGTTTAGCACCCAGCGGTGCTTCCAGGACGTAATTCTTCAGTGCAGCAATGAGGATAATCCTCAAGTTATGGACCCAGTCCGTGTAGTTGCTACCATCATCTTTCAACTTAGCTTTCTCTAGGAAGCCATTCAACGGAACAACAACACGGGCCATTTATCTACAACAACATAGACATGAAAAATACTATCAGGTACTAAGTTCATGATAAATTTAAGTTCAATTAATCATATTACTTAAGTACTCCCACTTAGATAGACATCCCACTAATCATCTAAGTGATCACGTGATCCATATCAACTAAGCCATGTCCGATCATCACGTGAGATGGAGTAGTTTTCAACGGTGAACATCACTATGTTGATCATATCTACTATATGATTCACCCTCGACCTTTCGGTCTCAGTGTTCCGAGGCCATATCTGCATATGCTAGGCTCGCCAAGTTTAACCCGAGTATTCTGCTTGTGCAAAACTGGCTTGCACCCGTTGTATGTGAACGTAGGGCTTATCACACCCGATCATCACGTGGTGTCTCGGCACGACGAACTATAGCAATGGTGCATACTCAGGGAGGACACTTATACCTTGAAATTTAGCGAGGGATCATCTTATAATGCTACCGCCGTACTAAGCAAAATAAGATGCATAAAGTATAAACATAACATGCAATCAATATAAGTGATATGATATGGCCATCATCATCTTGTGCCTTTGATCTCCATCTCCAAAGAACCGTCATGATCACCATCGTCACCGGCTTGACACTTTGATCTCCATCATAGCATCGTTTTCATCTCGCCAACTATTGCTTCTACGACTATTGCTACCGCTTATTAATAAAGTAAAGCAATTACATGGCGATTGCATTTCATACAATAAAGCGACAACCATATGGGTCCTGCCAGTTGCCGATAACTGTGTTACAAAACATGATCATCTCATACAACAATTTATATAATCAAATCATGACCATATCACATCACAACATGCCCTGCAAAAACAAGTTAGACATCCTCTACTTTGTTGTTGCAAGTTTTACGTGGCTGCTACGGGCTTAGCAAGAACCGTTCTTACCTACGCATCAGAAACCACAACGCGGTATAGTGATTGCTTTTTGATCTTCAGAAAGAACCCTGTTCATTGAATCCGATTCAACTAAAGTTGGAGAAACTGACACCCGCCAGCCACCTATGTGCAAAGCACGTCGGCAGAACCAGTCTCATGAACGTGGTCATGTAATGTCGGTCCGGGCCGCTTCATCCAACAATACCGCTGAATCAACAAACAACTAGTGACAGCAAGCAATATGTATATACCCACGCCCACAACTCCTTTGTGTTCTACTCGTGCATATAACATCTACGCATAGAACTGGCTCGGATGCCACTGTTGGGGAACGCAGTATTTCAAAAAAATTCCTACGATCACGCAAGATCTATCTAGGAGATGCATAGCGATGAGAGGGGAGAGTATGTCTACGTACCCTCATAGACCGAAAGCGTAAGCGTTAAGAAACGCGGTTGATGTAGTCGAACATCTTCGCGATCCAACCGATCAAGTACCGAACACACGGCACCTTCGCGATCTGCACACGTTCAGCTCGGTGACGTCCCTCGTAATCTTGATCCAGTTGAGGCCGAGGGAGAGTTCCGTTAGCACGACGGCGTGTTGATGGTGATGATGAAGTTACCGGCGTAGTGCTTCACCTAAGCACTACGATGATATGACCAAGGTGTGTATCTGTGGAGGGGGGCACCACACACGGCTAAAACAATTGTCAACTTGTGTGTATATGGGGTGCCCCCTCCCCCGTATATAAAGGAGGGGGCTGGCCGACCCTTCATGGTGCGCCCCAAGGGGGGATTCCTACTCCCACTAGGAGTAGGTTTCCCCCATTTCCTAGTCCTAATAGGAGGGGTAAGGAAGGGCAAGAGGAGAGGAAGGAAAGGGGGGCCGGCCCCCCTCCCAATTCGGATTGGGCTTGGGGGGGGTGCGCCCCCACCTCTGGGCCGCCTCCTCTCTCTCCACTAAAGCCTATGTAGGCCCATTTAGCCCCCCGGGGGGTTCTGGTAACCCCCCGGTACTCCGGTATATGCCCGAACTCATCCAAAACCTTTCTGTTGTCCAAACATAACCTTCCAATATATCAATCTTCATGTCTCGACCATTTCAATACTCTTCATCATGTCCGTGATCACATCCGGGACTCCGGACTACTTTCTGTACATCTAAACACATAAACTCATAATACCGATCGTCATCGAATGTTAAGCGTGCGGACCCTACAGGTTTGAGAACTATGTAGACATGACCGAGACCCATCTCCGGTCAATAACCAATAGCGGAACCTAGATGCTCATATTGGTTCCTACATATTCTACGAAGATCTTTATCGGTCAAACCACATAACAACATACGTTGTTCCCTTTGTCATCGGTATGTTACTTTCCCGAGATTCGATCATCGGTATCATCATACCTAGTTCAATCTCGTTATCGGCAAGTCTCTTTACTCGTTCCGTAATGCAACATCCCATAACTAACTCATTAGTCGCATTGCTTGCAAGGCTTATAGTGATGTGCATTACCGAGAGGGCCTAGAGATACCTCTCCGACAATCGGAGTTAAAAATCCTAATCTCGATCTATGCCAACTCAACAAACACCATCAGAGACACCTGTAGAGAATCTTTATAATCACCTAGTTACGTTGTGACGTTTGATAGCACACTAAGTGTTCCTTCGGTTTCCGGAAGTTGCATAATCTCATAGTCATAGGAACATGTATAAGTTATGGAGAAAGCAATAACAATAAACTAAACGATCATAGTGCTAAGCTAACGGATGGGTCTAGTCCATCACATCATTCTCTAATGATGTGATCCCATTCATCAAATGATAACACATGTCCATGGTTAGGAAACTTAACCATCTTTGATTAACGAGCTAGTCAAGTAGAGGCATACTTGGGACACTCTGTTTGTCTATGTATTCACACATGTACTAAGTTTCCGGTTAATAAAATTCTAGCATGAATAATAAAAATTTATCATGATATAAGGAAATACAAATAACAACTTTATTACTGCCTCTAGGCCATATTTCCTACACATCAGTATGTATTATTTCCAACAAGTCTGTTGCTTGCTCCATTGTTCCGGAGAACGGAGTCTTAGTCTTCTTGCCCATGAGGCATGTTCGAGAGCATCAAGTGATTCATAATCAAGTGATTCCAAAAGCCCATCAGCATGGAGTTTCTTCATGCGCTTTATACCAATATGACCTAAATGGCAGTGCCACAAATAATTTGCACTATCATTATTAAACTTATATCTTTTGGCATCAATACTATGAATATGTGTATCACTACTACCGAGATTCAATAAAAATAGACCACCCATCAAGGGTGCATGACCATAAAAGATATTACTCATATAAATAGAACAACCATTATTCTCTGATTTAAAGGAATAACCGTCTCGCATCAAACAGGATCCAGATATAATGTTCATGCTTAACGCTGGCACCAAATAACAATTATGCATGACTAATACTAATCTCGAAGGTAGATGTAGTGGTAGTGTGCCGACGGCGATCACATCGACTTTGGAACTATTTCCCACGCGCATCGTCACCTCGCCCTTAGCCAATCTTCGCTTAATCCATAGCCCTGATACGTCTCCAACGTATCTACTTTTCCAAACACTTTTGCCCTTGTTTTGGACTCTAACTTGCATGATTTGAATGGAACTAACCCGGACTGACGCTGTTTTCAGCAGAACTACCGTGGTGTTATTTATGTGCTGGATCAAACGTTCTCGGAATGACCTGAAACTTCACGGAGACACTTTTCAGAAAATAAGAAAAATACCTGCCAAAGATGAAGGCCAGGGGGCCCACCATCTTGCCACGAGGGTGGGGGCGCGCTTGCCCCCTAGGGCGCGCAGCCCTACCTCGTGGGCCCCCTGTTGCGTCTCTGACTCCAACTCCACCTCCATATATTGAGTTTCGATGAGAAAAAATCAGGGAGAAGAAATCATCGCGTTTTACGATATGGAGCCACCGCCAAGCCCTAAAACCTCTCGGGAGGGCTGATCTGGAGTCCGTTCGGGGCTCCGGAGAGGGGAATCCGTCGCCATCGTCATCATCAACCATCCTCCATCACCAATTTCATGATGCTCACCATCGTGCGTGAGTAATTCCATCGTAGGCTTGCTAGACGGTGATGGGTTGGATGGGATCTATCATGTAATCGAGTTAGTTTTGTTAGGGTTTGATCCCTAGTGTCCACTATGTTCGGAGATTGATGTTGCTATGACTTTGCTATGCTTAATGCTTGTCACTAGGGCCCGAGTGCCATGATTTCAGATCTGAACCTATTATGTTTTCATCAATATATGAGTGTTCTTGATCCTATCTTGCAAGTCTATAGTCACCTATTATGTGTTATGATCCGTTAACCCCGAAGTGACAATAACTGGGATACTTACCGGTGATGACCGTAGTTTGAGGAGTTCATGTATTCACTATGTGTTAATGCTTTGTTCCGGTTCTCTATTAAAAGGAGGCCTTAATATCCCTTAGTTTCCGTAAGGACCCCGCTGCCACAGGAGGGTAGGACAAAAGATGTCATGCAAGTTCTTTTCCATAAGCACGTATGACTATATTCGGAATACATGCCTACATTATATCAATGAACTGGAGCTAGTTCTGTGTCACCCTAGGTTATGACTATTACATGATGAACCGCATCCGGCATAATTCTCCATCACCGATCCATTGCCTACGAGCTTTCCATATATTGTGCTTCGCTTATTTACTTTTCCGTTGCTATTGCTATCATCACTACAAGATACCAAAAACATTACTTCTATTACTGTTACCTTTTTCTACCGTTATCACTACTATCATATTACTTTGCTACTAAACACTTTTCTGCAGATATTAAGTTCCAGGTGTGGTTGAATTGACAACTCAGCTGCTAATACTTGAGAGTATTCTTTGGCTCCCCTTGTGCCGAATCAATAAATTTGGGTTGAATACTTTACCCTCGAAAACTGTTGCGATCCCCTATACTTGTGGGTTATCAAGACCATTTTCTGGCGGCATTGCCGGGGAGCATAGCTCTATTCTTTGAGTCACTTGGGATATATATCTGCTTATCATTGTGAAGAACTTGAGAGATCCAAAAACCAAGATCTATCCCTCAACTACGAGGGGAGGTAAGGAACTGCCATCTAGCTCTACACTTGATTCACCTTCTGTTTTGAGTAAGCTTGCGACACCTACACATGCTTCTGCTATTCGTTCTGATACGTCGCATGTTATTGATGATGCCACTTCTGCTATGCATGATACATATGGTGAAACTACCTCTATGCCTGATACTACTATGTCACTTAGTGCTTTTGTTGATGAACAACTTGCTAGGGCTAGAGAAATTGAAAATATTGAATCTGATGATACTGATGAAAGTGATGATGAAGAACCACTTGCTATTCCTAAGGGTTATGTATTTGATCAAGATGCTTCTTTAGCTATTTTAGCTTGCAGAAATAGAACTGAACTTAAAAAATTATTAGCTAAATGGAGTAAGAAATCTCTAAATGATAGAATGAAACCTGACCCTGCTTTGGCTACTTCACCTATCTTTGTTACTGATAAGGATTATGAATTATCTGTTGATCCTGATATAATTACTTTGGTTGAATCTGATCCTTTTCATGGTTATGAATCTGAAACTGTTGTGGCACATCTTACTAAGTTGAATGATATAGCCACCCTGTTCACTAAAGATGAGATAACTCGTTACTTTTACATCCTCAAAATATTTATGTTCTCATTAAAGGGTGATGCTAAGATATGGTTTAATTCTCTTGATCCTGGTTGTGTGCGTAGTCCCCAGGATATGATTTATTACTTCCCTGCTAAATATTTCCCTGCTCATAAGAAACAAGCTGCTTTAAGGGATATATATAATTTTCTGCAAATTGAAGAAGAGAGTCTCCCACAAGCGTGGGGGGGGGGGGGCTTCTCCAATTACTTAATGCTTTGCCTGATCATCCTCTTAAGAAAAATGAAATACTTGATATCTTTTATAATGGACTAACCGATGCCTCCAGAGATTACCTGGATAGTTGTGTTGGTTCTGTTTTCAGGGAAAGAACACCAGATGAAGCTGAAATTCTATTGAATAATATGTTGACAAATGAAAATAATTGGACACCTCCGGAACCAATTCCTGAGCCTATTCCTAAACCAACTCCAGAGAAGAGGGGTATTCTATTTCTCAGTCCTGAAGATATGCAAGAGGCAAAGAAATCTATGAAAGAAAAAGGTATTAAAGTTGAAGATGTTAAGAATTTAACTCCTATTTAAGAAATACATGGTCTTAATTTACCGCCTGTTGAAGAAACATATGATCTTAATCCCTTACCTATTGAAGAAACTCGTGGTATTGATAACCCGACACAGGTAGTAAAGGTAAATTCTCTCTATAGATATGATAAAGCTGAAATCCCATTTACTTAATTTGCTAGCCCATGCTTAGATGAGTTTGATAAATTTATGGTTAAGCAAGAAGATTTTAATTCTTATTTTGGTAGACAATTGAAATACAATTCAAATATGCTTGAACACTTGGGTGATTATATGGCTAATGTTAAAAGTGAACTTAAACTTATTAGTAAACATGCTTCTATGGTTACCACTCAAGTAGAACAAGTACTTAAAGCTCAAAATGATTTGCTCAATGAATTGAATAGTAAGAATAAGGATAATGCTGTTAGAGTGGCTACTAGAACTGGTAGAATGACTCAGGAACCTTTTTATCCTGAAGGCCACACTAAGAGAATTGAGCAAGATTCTCATAGAAATAATATAGATGCACCTAGTCCTTCCAAAAGGAAGAAAAATAAAAATGATAGGACTTTGCATGCTTCTAGTGAACCTATTACTGAAACACCTGAGAATCCAAATGATATTTCTATTTCTGATGCTGAAACTCATCTGGTAATGAACCTGAAACTAGTGATAATGTTAATGATAATGTTCATGATGATGCTCAACCTAGTGATGGTAATGATATAGAAATTGAAACGTGCTGTTGATCTTGATAACCCACAATCAAAGAATCAATGTTATGATAAGAAAGATTTTTTTGCTAGGAAACATGGTAAAGAAAGAGAACCATGGGTTCAGAAACCCATGCCTTTTCCTCCCAAACCATCCAAGAAAAAGGATGATGAGGATTTTGAGCGCTTTGCTGAAATGATTAGACCTATCTTTTGCGTATGCGATTAACTGATATGCTCAAAATGAATCCTTATGCTAAGTATATGAAAGATATTGTTACAAATAAGAGAAAGATACCGGAAGCTGAAATTTCCACCATGCTTGCTAATTATACTTTTAAGGGTGGAATACAAAAGAAACTAGGAGATCCCGGTGTGCCCACTATACCATGCTCTATTAAAAGAAACTATATTAAAACTGCTTTATGTGATCTTGGAGCCGGTGTTAGTGTTATACCTCTTTCTTTATATCGTAGACTTGATTTGAATAAGTTGACACCTACTGAAATATGTTTGCAAATGGCTGATAAATCAACTGCTATACCTGTCGGTATTTGTGAGGATGTGCCTGTTGTAGTTGCAAATGTTACTATTTTAATGGACTTTGTTATTCTTGATATTCCCAAGGACGATAGTATGTCAATTATTCTTGGAAGACCCTTTTTGAATACTGCAGGGGCTGTTATTGATTGCACTAAAGGCAATGTCACTTTTCACGTTAATGGTAATGAGCATATGATACACTTTCCGAGGAAACAACCTCAAGTCCACAGTATCAATTCTATTGGAAAAATTCCATCGATTATATTTGGAGGTTTTGAATTTCCTCTTCCTACTATCAAGAAGAAATATGATATCCTTATTATTGGGGATGTGCATATCCCCGTTGAGGTAACATAGCGTTATTCGAAATTTCTTCGGTTCCATGTTATTCGGAATGAGTTCGTTAACAAGACCTGATCAACCTTGTTAGTGGATTCCTTTTGATGATCATGAGATGGATGAAACTAGAAGGCACAACCTTCTATACCCCACTTTTACTTTCTGTTATTTATATTAAATAAAATAAAAATAGTATTTTGCTGTCCGTTATCTGATTATCCGTGCAATATAAAAATACCCCGAAAATAAAAGTTCTCCAAATGCCCTGAAATTTAAATATGATTTTTTTCTAGAATATTTGAGAATATTTGGCACTAAGGACACATCAGGGGGGTCAACCACCTGCCCACGAGGGTGGAGGGCGCGCCCTACCCCCTAGGCGCGCCCTCTGCCTCGTGGGCCCATGGTGGGCCTCCTCCACTTATCCTTTTACCCACACACTCCTTCTTCCTCCCCCAAACATGAATAACCAGCTCAAACCCAAGTCCAAGCTCATTTTGCTGCCATTTTCGATCTCCTTGCTCAAAGCACCTCTAACAAAACTGCTTGGGGAGATTGTTCCTTGGTATGTGACTCCTCCATTGGTCCAATTAGTTTTTGTTCTAGTGTTTTATTCATTGCAAATTTTTGCTGCTTAGGTGACCCTGTTCTTGAGCTTGCATGTCAAATTTATATGGTTAAAAGTAGTTTCGATGCATGATATAGGCCCTAGGCACTTGTAGGAGTAGTTGCTATCAATATTATTGAGTTTGGTTTACTTTTATTTTGAAGTTACTAAAAAATTCAGAATTTTTTAGAAAATGATGAAGAGACTTTTGAGGGGCTCATCGAGCCAAAGCTCGAAGGATAAGGCACTGAAGCCTAAGTATAATCTGCCTCGCACCGCGGAGGTTCGGGCGTGTGAATGGCCTTCCAATGATTTCTTGAGAGCAGTCGGGATTTATGAAGATTTTCATGAATTGGCTAAGAATGCAGGCCTCACCGCTTTCCTCCACGACCAATGCCATCAGTATCTCTTACTGACAAATATCTTTGTGCAAAACTTTCATTTCCATTCTAGGAGCTCACCACCTACGGTGGAGTTTTATTTATATGATGAGCATAAGGAGATGTCACTTTATGATTTTTGTTGGGTTTGTTTGGTCCCTTTCGTGGGCAAGACAAAGGAACCACATCGTGAGGATGTGGACGGGTTTATTGATACTATCACTGTAGGGGAAACAAGGAAGGTTTCCGATGCACGAATCACTAGCATACATTTTCCTGTTTTACGCTATTTTGCATTATTTGGTAGTCGTTGTTTAATTGGTCGCGGAAACTATGGAAACCTTAGTATCCCTGATATTATTATTTTGCTCCATGGTTTATACAGTGATAACTCTGTTAGTATGGGCGGCATTATTGCTAAATGATTAAGTCTGAACCGTACCAAGGGCCCCATCTTTGGAGGCATCTATGCTTCATGCCTAGCTGCACATTTTAACATACCTATTAGGCATGCTGAGAAGGAAGAAAAAGTGCTGCCTCGTGTTTATTTAGATTATAAAAGTATGGTGGCACATGATTTTGTTATTAAGAATAGGGAAGGAAAGCTTAAATACAAATTATTATTTGATAAACATCATCCTGAGACTATTACCCTGCCTGCTCCTTCTTTGTTTGATTTATCTGCAGGCCAGTACCTTGTTCCGTTAAAGGCTATTCACGCCTACCGGAACCTTACACCAGCCATGGAGCCAGAGCCGGAACCACAAGTTGATCCTTCACGATAGTCTAATTACCAATGGGATCCGGAGATGATTGTCAGCCAGTGGCAATCGGAGTCTTCTTCTTCGCAGTACGACCCCAACTATTATTATGGATATCCGCCAGGCCAGCCGTGGCCATAGACCAACTTAGGCCAAAAGCCTAAGCTTGGGGGAGTACGTATTTCCCACCGACATTACATTTATGTTCACACACTCATTGCTAGATGTCGGTGCTCATACTTTTTCATCGTATCATCCATGCTAGTCTAATTTACTTTTTATGCTTTTTTCTTGTGTGTTTAATAAACCTTAAGAAAAACCAAAAAAAATTAGTTGTAGCTTTTAATCAGTTTAATTTCCATGCTTGTAGTAGTAATTAAAAAGAAAACCCAAAAATATTTCCTGTTCTTCTTTTGCTTGTTGGGAGCTTTCCCGTGTAAATAGTTTTATTTCTGTTCTTTTCTTTGGTGGTCGATAGGAGAAGACCATGATTAAATTGTTGAAGTGGCTCTTATATGCATTATCATTGATCTGACAAAAGAGCCCATATTGCCTTGTCTTCTCCTGTTTATTGAATGCTTGCAGATTCCAGCTTAGTCCAATGCACATGCACTATTATTATCATTCACACTATTCGGTCGTGCAAGTGAAAGGCAATAATGATGATTATATGATGAACTTATTGAGATGAGAAAAGCTGGTATGAACTCGACCTCTTTTGTTTTTGTAAATATGATTAGTTCATCGTTCCTGATTCAGCCTATTATGAATAAACATGTTTGCAATGACAACTAGAGATCATAGTTTCTTATGCCATGCTTGATTAGCTATGAGTTATAATGGTTTACCTTGCGTGCCAACATGCTATTAAAATGGTTATGATGTGGTATGATAGGGTGGTATCCTCCTCTGAATGATTTAAGTGACTTGACTTGGCACATGTTCACGCATGTAGTTGAAACAAAATCAACATAGCCTTCATGATATTATGTTCATGGTGGATTGTATCCTACTCATGCTTGCATTTAGTGTTGATTAATTTTAATGCATGTTCATGACTGTTGTCGCTCTCCAGCAGGTCGCTTTCCAGTCTTTTGCTAGCCTTCACCTGTACTAAGCGGGAATACTACTTGTGCATCCAAACTCCTTAAACCCCAAAGTTATTCCACATGAGTCCACTATACCTACTTATATACGGTGTCTACTTGCCCTTCCAAGTAAATTTCTATGTGCCAAACTCTAAACCTTCAAATAAATATCCTGTTTTGTATGCTTGAATAGCTCATGTATCAACTAGGGCTGTCTGTATCTTCCATGTTAGGCGGGTTATTCTCAAGAGGAGTGGACTCTGCTCCTCACTCACGAGATAAATGGCTGGTCACCGGGATGCCCAGTCCCATGCTTTATGCAAACTAAATCAAAATAATTGCAAACAAAACTCCCCCTGGGACTCTTGTTAGATGGAGGCACTTGTTGTTTCGAGCAAGCCATGGATTGATGCTTGTTGGTGGAAGGGGGAGTATAAACTTTACCATTCTGTTTGGGAACCGCCTATAATGTGTGTAGCATGGAAGATATCGCCATCTCTCGGTTGTTATGTTGACAATGAAAGTATACAGATCAAGATATTATCCACCTCTGTTTCAAAACCGAGCTCTGGCACCTCTACAAATCCCTGCTTCCCTCTGTGAAGGGCCTATCTATTTGCTTTTATGCTGAGTCATCATCCTCTTATCAAAAAGCACCAGTTGGAGAGCACCGCTGTCATTTGCATTCATTACTGTTAGTTTACATTGAGTATGACTTGACTGGATCTCTTTTACCATGAATTACAATGTCTATTCAGTCCTTGGTCTTTAAAGGTGCTCTGCATTTATGTTTTGCGGTCTCAGAAAGGGCTAGCGAGATACCACCTTGTTATATCATATTATGATTGTGTTGAGAAAGTGTTCTCATCCGAGTTTTATTATTATGGCTCGCTAGTTGATTATGCTATTGATATGAGTAAAATTGAGACCTATGCGTTATTGCAAATGTGGTTAGTTATAATCTTTGCTGAAAACTTGAATGCCGGCTTTACATATTTACAACAACAACAGCACACATAGTTTGTAAAAGGTTTTCTTTATCACTTTCAGTTTGTCAACTGAATTGCTTGAGGACAAGCAAACGTTTAAGCTTGGGGGAGTTGATACGTCTCCAACATATCTACTTTTCCAAACACTTTTGCCCTTGTTTTGGACTCTAACTTGCATGATTTGAATGGAACTAACCCGGACTGACACTATTTTCAGCAGAACTACCATGGTGTTATTTATGTGCAGGATCAAACGTTCTCGGAATGACCTGAAACTTCACGGAGACACTTTTCAGAAAATAAGAAAAATACCTGCCAAAGATGAAGGCCAAGGGGCCCACCGTCTTGCCACGTGGGTGGGGGGCGCGCCCCCTACCTCGTGGGCCCCCTGTTGCGTCTCTGACTCCAACTCCACCTCCATATATTGAGTTTCGATGAGAAAAAAATCAAGGAGAAGAAATCATCGCGTTTTACGATACGGAGCCGTCGCCAAGCCCTAAAACCTCTCGGGAGGGCTGATCTGGAGTCCGTTCGGGGCTCCGGAGAGGGGAATCCGTCGCCATCGTCATCATCAACCATCCTCCATCACCAATTTCATGATGCTCACCGCTGTGCGTGAGTAATTCCATCGTAGTCTTGCTGGACGGTGATGGGTTCGATGGGATCTATCATGTAATCAAGTTAGTTTTGTTAGGGTTTGATCCCTAGTGTCCACTATGTTCTGAGATTGATGTTGCTATGACTTTGCTATGCTTAATGCTTGTCACTAGGGCCCGAGTGCCATGATTTCAGATCTGAACCTATTATGTTTTCATCAATATATGAGTGTTCTTGATCCTATCTTGCAAGTCTATAGTCACCTATTATGTGTTATGATCCGTTAACCCCGAAGTGACAATAATCGGGATACTTACCGGTGATGACCGTAGTTTGAGGAGTTCATGTATTCACTATGTGTTAATGCTTTGTTCCGGTTCTCTATTAAAAGGAGGCCTTAATATCCCTTAGTTTCTGTAAGGACCCCGCTGCCATGGGAGGGTAGGACAAAAGATGCCATGCAAGTTCTTTTCCATAAGCATGTATGACTTTATTCGGAATACATGCCTACATTATATCAATGAACTGGAGCTAGTTTTGTGTCACCCTAGGTTATGACTGTTACATGATGAACCGCATCCGGCATAATTCTCCATCACCGATCCATTGTCTATGATCTTTCCATATATTGTGCTTCGCTTATTTACTTTTCCGTTGCTATTGCTATCATCACTACAAGATACCAAAAACATTACTTTTATTACGGTTACCTTTTGCTACCGTTATCACTACTATCATATTACTTTGCTACTAAACACTTTGCTGCAGATATTAAGTTTCCAGGTGTGGTTGAATTGACAACTCAGCTGCTAATACTTGCGAGTATTCTTTGGCTCCCCTTGTGTCAAATCAATAAATTTGGGTTGAATACTTTACCCTCAAAAACTGTTGCGATCCCCTATACTTGTGGGTTATCAAGCCCCTATTTCGAGTTGCAAATATTAGCAACAGAACCAGTATCAAATACCCAGGTGCTACCGTGAGCATTAGTAAGGTACACATCAATAACATGTCTATCAAATATACCTTTCACTTTGCTATCCTTCTTATCCGCGAAATACTTGGGGTAGTTCCGCTTCCAGTGACCAGTCTGTTTGCAGTAGAAGCACTCAGTCTCATGCTTAGGTCCAGACTTGGGTTTCTTCACTTGAGCAGCCACTAGTTTGACGTTCTTCTTGAAGTTCCCCTTCTTCTCTTTGCCCTTTTTCTTGAAACTAGTGGTCTTGTTGACCATCAACACTTGATGCTCCTTCTTGATTTCTACCTTCGCAGCTCTTAGCATCGTGAAGAGCTCGGGAATTGTCTTATCCATCCCTTGCATATTATAGTTCATCACGAAGCTTTGTAGCTTGGTGGCAGTGATTGAAGAACTCTGTTAATGACACTATCATCCAGAAGATTAACTTCCAGTTGAGTCAAGTGGTTGTGGTACCTAGACATTCTGAGTATATGTTCACTGACATAACTATTCTCCTCCATCTTGCAGCTGTAGAACTTATTGGAGACTTCATATCTCTCAATCTAGGAATTTGCTTGAAATATTAACTTCAACTCCTGGAACATCTCATATGCTCCATGACATTCAAAACATCGTTGAAGCCCTGGTTCTAAACCGTAAAGCATGGCACACTGAACTCTCGAGTAGTCATCAGCTTTGCTCTGCTAGACGTTTTTAAAGTCATCAGTAGCATATGCAGCAGGCCTAGCACCCAGCGGTGCTCCAGGACGTAATTCTTCTGTGCATAAAATGAGGATAATCCTCAAGTTACGAACCTAGTCTGTGTAGTTGCTACCATCATCTTTCAACTTAGCTTTCTCTAGGAACGCATTAAAATTCAACGGAATAGTAGCACGGGCCATTTATCTACAACAACATAGACATGCAAAATACTATCAGGTACTAAGTTCATGATAAATTAAAGTTCAATTAATCATATTACTTAAGAACTCCCACTTAGATAGACATCCCTCTAATCATCTAAGTGATCACGTGATCCATATCAACTAAACCATGTTTGATCATCACGTGAGATGGAGTAGTTTTCAATGGTGAACATCACTATGTTGATCATATCTACTATATGATTCATGCTCGACCTTTTGGTCTTAGTGTTCCGGGGCCATATTTGCATATGCTAGGCTCGTCAAGTTTAACCCGAGTATTCTGCGTGTGCAAAACTGGCTTGCACCCGTTGTATGTGAACGTAGGGCTTATCACACCCGATCATCACGTGGTGTCTCGGCACGACGAACTGTAGCAACGGTGCATACTCAGGGAGAACACTTGTACCTTGAAATTTAGTGAGAGATCATCTTATAATGCTACCGCCGTACTAAGCAAAATAAGATGCATAAAGGATAAACATCACATGCAATCAAAATAAGTGATATGATATGGTCATCATCATCTTGTACCTTTGATCTCCATCTCCAAAGCACTGTCATGATCACCATCGTCACCAGCTTTACACCTTGATCCCCATCGTATCATCATTGTCCTCTCGTCAACTATTGCTTCTACAACTATCGCTATCGCTTAGTGATAAAGTAAAACAATTACATGGTGATTGCATTTCATATAATAAAGCGACAGCCATATGGCTCCTGCCAGTTGCCGATAACTTTGTTACAAAACATGATCATCTCATACAACAATTTATATAATCACGTTTTGACCATATCACATCACAACATGCCCTGCAAAAACAAGTTAGACGTCCTCTACTTTGTTGTTGCAAGTTTTACGTGGCTGCTATGAGCTTAGCAAGAACCGTTCTTACCTACGCATCAAAAACCACAACGAATTTTCGTCAAGTGTGCTGTTTTAACCTTCAACAAGGACAGGGCGTAGTCACACTCGATTCAACTAAAGCTAGAGAAACAGACACCCACTAGCCACCTGTGTGCGAAGCATGTCGTTAGAACCAGTCTCATAAACGCGGTCATGTAATGTCGGTCTGGGACGCTTCATCCAACAATACCGCCGAATCAAAGTATGACATGCTGGTAAGCAGTATGACTATTATCGCCCACAATTCTTTGTGTTCTACTTGTGTATATAACATCTACGCATAAACCTGGCTCTGATACCACTGTTGGGGGACGTAGTATTTCAAAAAAATTCCTATGATCACGCAATATCTAGCTAGGAGATGCGTAGCAACGAGAGGGGAGAGTGTGTCTACGTACCCTCGTAGACCGAAAGCGGAAGTGTTTAGTAACATGGTTGATGTAGTCAAACGTCTTCGCGATCCAACCGATCAAGTACCGAAAGCACGGCACCTTCGCGATCTGCACACGTTCAGCTCAGTGACGTCCCTCGTACTCTTGATCCAGCTGAGGCCGAGGGTGAGTTTCGTCAGCACGACGGCGTGTTGACGGTGATGATGAAGTTACCGACGCAGGGCTTCGCCTAAGCACTACAACACTATGACCGAGGTGTAAAACTATGGAGGGGGCCACCGCGGACGGCTAAAGATCAACTTGTGTGTCTATGGGGTGCCCCCTCCCCCGTATATAAAGGAGGGGAGGAGGAGGAGGTCCGGCCTCAAGGGGCGCGCCCAAGGGGGCGTTTCCTATTCCTAGTAGGAGTAGGTTTCCCCCTTTCCTAGTTAAAGTAGGAGAAGAAGGAAGGAGAGGACAAAGAGAAGGAAAGGGGCCGGGCCGGCCCCCCCTAGCCCTAGTCCAATTCGGTTTGGGCTAGGGGGGCGCGCGCCACCTCTTGGCCTGCCTCATCTCTTCCACCACTAGGCCCACATGGCCCAATAACTTCCCCTTGGGCGCGCCCCTTGAGGCCGGACTCCTCCTCCCCTCCTTTATATACGGGGGAGGGGGGCACCCCATAGACACACAAGTTGATCTTTAGCCGTCTGCGGTGGCCCCCTCCATAGTTTTACACCTCGGTCATAGTGTTGTAGTGCTTAGGCGAAGCTCTGCGTCGGTAGCAACATCATCACCGTCATCACGCCGTTGTGCTGACAGAACTCTCCCAAGTCGCTGCCGCCTCTGAACCCTAACCGTAGGCCGCCGCCGCCGCCTCGCCGCGCTGCCGCCCGCCGCCGCCGGAGGTAGTTTTTCGCCGCCGTTTTTTTTGAAAACCGATCGGTTTTCCGTCAGTTTTGTTCTGTTTTTTAGTTTCGGTTTTTTAAAATAGATCGGTTTTTCCGGTTTATTTAATTAGCGAGCGTTCGTTCGTTTTAACGAACGTTCGTCGTTTTTCTTTTTCTCGGATTAAATCCGCGATTTATCTGATCGTGATTCCTGATCCGATTTTCGTTTTAGTCTAACTTTTCGCTCGTTTATCGGAATCAAGCGATTCAAGCGCCTGGAGTTTTGTCTCGAAACCCTCTTTCCGTTTAACCAACTCAAACAAGTTTTTGCCACTGTAAAAATTGCCCTAGATCCAGAATAGTAAATGAATCCTGTTTCTTTTGCCGTTTGTCTTTCGTTGCTTCGTTCGATTTGATTCTTTTTGCCAACCGGAGTTCTTAAGTTGAACTTTCTGGTTAGATCTTTTATTCGAGTTTTACCTGTGCATTAGTTGAGTACTTATTGTATGCTTGTTTTTTTGCGATAGAGTACCCGGAATGCGCCGCTTGCTACTTCGAATCGCTAGGTTTTGCGGATCATCAGCAAGGCAAGTAACACTTTGATCATACTTCCAATTACCTAGTTTTTATTGCACTAGATCAATCCTCGCACATTGCATTATTAGGATCTAATTAAATTGTGGGTTTGGGAAGTAGTTGAGGTAGTACCTATTACCTGTTATTATCAAACCTTTGGGAGTTACTTCTACGTTTGCTTATTATGCCATGCTATGCTAGTAGACGTGGATTGGGTGAGTGAATCCATGACAGATGTGAGATTGTTAAATTAATGGTTTATCTAAGGTGGCAATTTAAATACACATCTGGATGGATTGAGGCACCTAGGTATTCCAGTGATTGCCTGTTTTTTTTATGGACCGCCACCCAGGCTCAAAGGGATCATGAGATAATTCATGCTAGAAACTTCCGTGTGCAGCCACAAGCTACTATGGGCTCTAGCATAGTTGATTAAGTTGTTCGAACTCTTACAGTGGTAGACTAGAAGATGTAGGGGAAAGTAGGTGTAACGGTCTACCCGATCGTAAGGTGCCAGCGCTTCTGAAAGACTATGTCTCGGTCATCCGTTTCTCAAACACCATGTAGTGCGAGAAATCAAACGGAGGCGATCAAGTCTTGTGGGGAAAAGTGCGCAAACCTCTGCAGAGTGTATAAACTAATCATGGTTAGCCGTGTCCCCGGTTATGGACATCTTGAGTATCTAGTATTTGGATTATCATGTGAATCTCATCATGTGACTTTAAATAATTTTGTTGGGTTTTAATGATGATGCTTAATTGGGATTGAGAGGGTGTCTACACTCTCAATGTTTAACAACCACCTTGATAGTTAAATAAAATGTATTCCTTTGTAGTAGGGAAAAATTGGCTTTTCGTAAAAACATATAACCATAGAGCTTTTCCACCAGCCATATATGCATGTAGTGATAGCCATTATTCATCATTCTCTATGGTGTGAATTTGCCAGTACATTCAATGTACTGACCCTTGTGGCTGCAATGTCTCATGTTGCAGGAATCTTACGACGAGTAAGTGATATGTTAGGGTTACAATTTCTACACTCAACTTTGCCGTTGGTGTTGATGGGAATCCACAACCTTGTTGTTACTTCCGCTATTTGGATTGAGGTAATAGTATTTACGTTACTTTTACATGTGATTTACCTCTGTTATAAATCCTCGAGTACTGTGTGTGTCAACATACCGATCCAGGGATGACACTTAAGCACAGAGACTTGATCCATTCGGGTCGGGTCGCTAAACCCGCGTAGCTTTGCTGGATCGGAGTTCGTGGGACGTCATCGAGCTGAACGTGTGCTGAACTCGGAGGTGCCGTACGTTCGGTACTTGGATCGGTCGGATTGTGAAGACGTACGACTACATCAACCGTGTTGTGATAACGCTTCCGCTTTCGGTCTACGAGGGTACGTGGACACACTCTCCCCTCTCGTTGCTATGCATCACCATGATCTTGAGTGTGCATAGGATTTTTTTTGAAATTACTACGTTCCCCAGCAGTGGCATCCGAGCCAGGTTTTATGCGTAGATGTTATATGCACGAGTAGAACACAAGTGAGTTGTGGGCGATACAAGTCATACTGCTTACCAGCATGTCACACTTTGGTTCGGCGGTATTATTGGATGAAGCAGCCCGGACCGATATTACGCGTACGCTTACGCGAGACTGGTTCTACCAACGTGCTTTGCACATAGGTGGCTGGCAGGTGTCAGTTTCTCCAACTTTAGTTGAACCGAGTGTGGCTACGCCCGGTCCTTGAGAAGGTTAAAACAACACTAACTTGACGAACTATCGTTGTGGTTTTGATGCGTAGGTAAGGACGGTTCTACGCCCGGTCCTTGAGAAGGTTAAAACACCACTAACTTGATGAACTATCATTGTGGTTTTGATGCGTAGGTAAGGACGGTTCTTGCTAAGCCTGTAGCAGCCACGTAGAACTTGCAACAAAAAAGTAGAGGATGTCTAACTTGTTTTTGCAGGGCATGTTGTGATGTGATATGGTGAAGGCATGATGCTATATTCTATGAGATGATCATGTTTTGTAACCGAGTTATCGGCAACTGGCAGGAGCCATATGGTTGTCGCTTTATTGTATGCAATGCAATCGCCCTGTAATTGCTTTACTTTATCACTAAGCGGTAGCGATAGTCGTAGAAGCAATAGTTGGCGAGACGACAATGATGCTACGATGGAGATCAAGGTGTCACGCCGGTTCACCATTGAAAACTACTCCATCTCACGTGATGATCGGACATGGTTAAGTTGATTTGGATCACGCGATCACTTAGATGATTAGAGGGATGCCTATCTAAGTGGGAGTTCTTAAGTAATATGATTAATTGAACTTAAATTTATCATGAACTTAGTACCTGATAGTATTTTGCTTGTCTATGTTGATTGTAGATAGATGGCCCGTGCTGTTGTTCCTTTGAATTTTAATGCATTCCTTGAGAAAGCAAAGTTGAAAGATGATGGTAGCAATTACACGGACTGGGTCCGTAACTTGGGGATTATCCTCATTGCTGCACAGAAGAATTACATCCTGGAAGCTCCCCTGGGTGCCAGGCCTGCTGTAGATGCTGCTAATGACATTAAGAACGTCTAGCAGAGTAAAGCTGATGACTACTCGATAGTTCAGTGTGCCATGCTTTACGGCTTAGAACCGGGCCTTCAACGACATTTTGAACGTCATGGAGCATATGAGATGTTCCAGGAGTTGAAGTTAATATTTCAAGCAAATGCCCGGATTGAGAGATATGAAGTCTCCAATAAGTTCTATAGCTGCAAGATGGAGGAGAATAGTTCTGTCAGTGAACATATACTCAAAATGTCTAGGTATCATAATCACTTGACTCAACTGGGAGTTAATCTTCCTGTGGATAGTGTCATTGACAAAGTTCTTCAATCACTTCCACCAAGCTACAAGAGCTTCGTGATGAACTATAATATGCAAGGGATGAATAAGACAATTCCCGAGCTCTTCGCAATGCTAAAGGCAGCGGAGGTAGAAATCAAGAAGGAGCATCAAGTGTTGATGGTCAACAAGACCACTAGTTTCAAGAAAAAGGGTATAGGGAAGACGAAGGGGAACTTCAAGAAGAACAGCAAACAAGTTGCTGCTCAGGAGAAGAAACCCGAATCTGGACCTAAGCCTGAAGACTGAGTGCTTCTACTGCAAACAGACTGGTCACTGGAAGCGGAACTTCCCCAAGTATTTGGCGGATAAGAAGGATGGCAAGGTGAACGAAGGTATATGTGATATACATGTTATTGATGTGTACCTTACCAGAGCTCGCAGTAGCACCTGGGTATTTGATACTGGTTCTGTTGCTAATATTTGCAACTCGAAACAAGGACTACGGATTAAGCGAAGACTGGCTAAGGACGAGGTGATGATGCGCGTGGGAAATGGTTCCAAAGTCGATGTGATCGTCGTCGGCACACTACCTCTACATCTACTTTCAGGATTAGTTTTAGACCTAAATAATTGTTATTTGGTGCCAGCGTTAAGCATGAACATTATATCTAGATCTTGTTTGATGCGAGACGGTTATTCATTTAAATCTGAGAATAATGGTTGTTCTATTTATATGAGTAATATCTTTTATGGTCATGCACCCTTGAAGAGTGGTCTATTTTTGTTGAATCTCGATAGTAGTGATACACATATTCATAATGTTGAAGCCAAAAGATGCAGAGTTGATAATGATAGTGTAACTTATTTGTGGCACTGCCGTTTGGGTCATATTGGTGTAAAGCGCATGAAGAAACTCCATACTGATGGACTTTTGGAATCACTTGATTATGAATCACTTGGTACTTGCGAACCATGCCTTATGGGCAAGATGACTAAGACGTTGTTCTCCAGAACAATGGAGCGAGCAACATATTTGTTGGAGATCATACATACTGATGTATGTGGTCCAATGAATATTGAGGCTTGCGACGGGTATCGTTATTTTCTCACCTTCACAGATGATTTGAGCAGATATGGGTATATCTACTTAATGAAACATAAGTCTGAAACATTTGAAAAGTTCAAAGAATTTCAGAGTGAAGTGGAAAATCATCGTAACAAGAAAATAAAGTTTCTACGATCTGATCGTGGAGGAGAATATTTGAGTTACGAGTTTGGTCTACATTCGAAACAATGCGGAATAGTTTCGCAACTCACGCCACCTGGAACACCACAGCGTAATGGTGTGTCCGAAGGTCGTAATCGTACTTTACTAGATATGGTGCGACCTATGATGTCTCTTACTGATTTACCGCTATCGTTTTGGGGTTATGCTTTAGAGATGGCTGCATTCACGTTAAATAGGGCACCATTAAAATCCGTTGAGACAACGCCTTATGAACTAGGGTTTGGCAAGAAACCAAAGTTGTCGTTTCTTAAAGTTTGGGGCTGCGATGCTTATGTGAAAAAGCTTCAACCTGATAAGCTCGAACCCAAATCGGAGAAATGTGTCTTCATAGGATACCCAAAGGAAACTGTTGGGTACACCTTCTATCACAGATCCGAAGGCAGGACATTCGTTGCTAAGAATGGATTCTTTCTAGAGAAGGAGTTTCTCTCGAAAGAAGTGAGTGGGAGGAAAGTAGAACTTGATGAAGTAACTGTACCTTCTCCCTTATTGGAAAATATTTCGTCATAGAAACCGGTTCCTGTGACACCTACACCAATTAGTGAGAAAGCTCATGATGATGATCATGAAACTTCATATCAAGTTACTACCGAACCTCGTAGGTCAACCAGAGTAAGCTCCGCACTGGAGAGGTATGGTAATCCTGTTCTGGAGGTCATGTTGCTAGACCATGATGGACCTAGAAACTATGAGGAAGCGATGATGAGCCCAGATTCCGCAAAATGGCTTGCGGCCATGAAATCTGAGATGGGATCCATGTATGAGAACAAAGTGTGGACTTTGGTTGACTTGACCGATGAACGGCAATCCATCGAGAATAAATGGATCTTCAAGAAGAAGACAGACGCCGATGGTAATGTTACTGTCTACAAAGATCGACTTGTTGAGAAAGGTTTTCGACAAGTTCAAGGAGATGACTACGATGAGACCTTCTCACCCGTAGCGATGCTTAAGTCCGTCCGAATCATGTTAGCTATTGCCGCATTTTATGATTATGAAATTTGGCAAAATGGATGTAAAGACTGCATTCCTGAATGGATTTCTGGAAGAAGAGTTGTATATGATGCAACCTGAAGGTTTTATCGATCCAAAAGGTACTAACAAAGTGTGCAAGCTCCAACGATTCATTTATGGACTGGTGCAAGCTCCTCGGAGTTGGAATAAATGCTTTCATAGTGTGATCAAAGCATATGGTTTTATACAGACTTTTGGAGAAGCCTGTATTTACAAGAAAGTGAGTGGGAGCTCTGTAGCATTTCTAATATTATATGTGGATGACATATTGTTGATTGCAAATGATATAGAATTTCTGGATAGCATAAAAGGATACTTGAATAAGAGTTTTTCAATGAAGGACCTTGGTGAAGCTGCTTACATATTGGGAATCAAGATCTATAGAGATAGATCAAGATGCTTAACCGTACTTTCACAAAGCACATACCTTGATAAAGTTTTGAAGAAGTTCAAAATGGATCAGGCAAACAAAGGGTTCTTGCCTGTATTACAAGGTGTGAAGTTGAGTAAGACTCAATGCCCGACCACTGCAGAAGGTAGAGAGAAAATGAAAGATGTTCGCTATGTTTCAGCCATAGGCTCTATCTTGTATGCAATGTTGTGTACCAGACCTGATGTGTGCCTTACTATTAGTTTAGCAGGGAGGTACCAAAGTAATCCAGGAGTGGATCACTTGAGAGCGGTCAAGAACATCCCGAAGTACCTGAAAAGGACTAAGGATATGTTTCTCGTTTATGGAGGTGACAAAGAGCTCATCGTAAATGGTTACGTTGATGCAAGATTTGACACTGATCCGGACGATTCTAATTCGCAAACCGGATACGTGTTTATATTAAACGGTGGAGCTATCAGTTGGAGCACTTCTAAACAGAGCGTCGTGGCGGGATCTACATGTGAAGCAGAGTACATTGCTGCTTCGGAAGAAGCAAATGAAGGAGTTCATATCCGATCTAGGTGTCATACCTAGTGCATCGGGTCCAATGAAAATCTTTTGTGACAATACTGGTGCAATTGCCTTGGCAAAGGAATCCAGATTTCACAAGAGAACCAAGCACATCAAGAGATGCTTCAACTCCATCCGGGATCAAGTCCAGGTGGGAGACATAGAGATTTGCAAGATACATACGGATCTGAATGTTGCAGACCCATTGACTAAGCCTCTTCCATGAGCAAAACATGATCAACACCAAGGCTCCATGGGTGTTAGAATCATTACTGTGTAATCTAGATTATTGACTCTAGTGCAAGTGGGAGACTGAAGGAAATATGCCCTAGAGGCAATAATAAAGTTATTATTTATTTCCTTATATCATGATAAATGTTTATTATTCATGCTAGAATTGTATTAACCGGAAACAGAATACATGTGTGAATACATAGACAAACAGAGTGTCACTAGTATGCCTCTACTTGAATAGCTCGTTGATCAAAGATGGTTATGTTTCCTAGCCATAGACATGAGTTGTCATTTTATTAATGGGATCACATCATTAGGAGAATGATGTGATTGACTTGACCCATTTCGTTAGCTTAGCACTTGATCGTTTAGTATGTTGCTATTGCTTTCTTCATGACTTATACATGTTCCTATGACTATGAGATTATGCAACTCCCGTTTACCAGAGGAACACTTTATGTGCTACCAAACGTCACAACGTAACTGGGTGATTATAAAGGTGCTCTACAGGTGTCTCAGAAGGTACTTGTTGAGTTGGCGTATTTCGAGATTAGGATTTGTCACTCTGATTGTCGGAGAGGTATCTCTGGGCCCTCTCAGTAATGCACATCACTATAAGCCTTGCAAGCAATGTGACTAATGAGTTAGTTGCGGGATGATGCATTACGGAACGAGTAAAGAGGCTTGCCGGTAACGAGATTGAACTAGGTATTGAGATACCGACGATCGAATCTCGGGCAAGTAACATACCGATGACAAAGGGAACAACGTATGTTGTTATGCGGTTTGACCGATAAAGATCTTCGTAGAATATGTAGGAGCCAATATGAACATCTAGGTTCCGCTATTGGTTATTGACTGGAGACGTGTCTCGGTCATGTCTACATAGTTCTCGAACCCGTAGGTCCGCACGCTTAAAGTTTGGTGATGATCGGTATTATGAGTTTTTGTGTTTTGATGTACCGAAGGTAGTTCGGAGTCCCGGATATGACCACGGATATGATGAGGAGTCTCGAAATGGTCGAGACGTAAAGATCGATATATTGGACGACTATATTCGGACACCGAAAGTGTTCAGAGTGGTTTCGGATAAAAACCGGAGTACCGGGGGGTTACCGGAACCCCCTAGGGAGTTAATTGGGCCTCATGGGCCTTAGTGGGAGAAGCGAAGGGGCGGCCATGGCAGCTGCGCGCCCCCTTCCCCTCTAGTCCGAATTGGACAAGGAGGGGGCTGCGCCCCCCTTTTTTCCTTCTCCTCCTCTCTCCCTTCCTCCCCTCTCCTACTACAACAAGGAAAAGGAGGAGTCCTACTCCCGATGGGAGTAGGACTCCCCCCTTGGCACGCCCTCCTCCTGGCCGGCCACCTCCCCCCTTGCTCCTTTATATACGGGGGCAGGGGGCACCCTAGAACACACAAGTTGATCTGTTGATCTATTCCAGCCGTGTGCGGTGCCCCCCTCCACCATATTCCACCTCGGTTATATCATAGCGGTGCTTAGGCGAAGCCCTGCGTCGGTAGCAACATCATCACCGTCATCACTCCATCGTGCTGACGGAACTCTCCCGTGAAGCTCTGCTAGATCAGAGTTCGTGGGACGTCATCGAGCTGAACGTGTGCTGAACTCGGATGTGTCGTACGTTCGGTACTTGGATCGGTCGGATCATGAAGACATATGGCTACATCAACCGAGTTGTGATAACGCTTCCGCTTTCGGTCTACAAGGGTACATGGACACACTCTCCCCTCTCGTTTCTATGCATCACCATGATCCTGAGTGTCCGTAGGATTTTTTTTGAAATTACTACGTTCCCCAACAATTTCCTTCACAATCTCTTCAGTGATGCTCAATCACTTTGGGTTTGTAGGTGTTTGGTTTGGGGTTCTGGGTTTTTCCTCACTTTATGATTTTTGCTCAAAGTCCTCGGAGGATGGGATGCTCTCAATGACAAGTGTTAGTTTCTCGCGGAGCAGCCAACCAGCTAGTGGTTGTAGGGGGGGTATTTATAGCCTAGGGAGCAGCCCAACATGATAAGACACAAATGCCCTTCAATGATATGACCGTTAGGCGGATAGATATTTTGGGACAGCTGGCGCATAGCACAACAACGGTCAGAGATTTGGCTATCAAATTCCTTAGGGCTATCATGTTCCTCACTTGTAGGCAATCCGCACTGGCGAATTCCTAACTCCTTAGTCAGAACAAATTCCTCAGAGAACAGAAGATCTTGATCTCTGTCACTGAAGAAATTGACTGAACTGTATGAGATTTCCAATGGCTTCACTCGAAAGGATTGGGTAGGTGTAGGATTTTGAGATGAGCATCACTTGGAAACTTTTCCTTAGTTTTACCTCGACCACCTTTAACAGTACGGTGTCTCCTATGACTCAAGAAAGAGAAAACCGAAACTATGAAAACAAAAGTCTTCAAGCTTCATATTCCTCGCATGAATATCAAGTCTTCAGGATCACACCAATTTCTTCACTTTCAAAGTCTTCAGATAACCAAAGTCTTTAGTTGAGACACATTTTTAGGGGTCGACTCTCTCTGTAAATATCAAAATCCTCATAGACTTATAGACATGTGTACACTCATAAACGCATTAGTCCCTTAACCTATAAGTCTTCAATACACCAAAATCACTAAGGGGAACTAGATGCATTTACACCCTTCACATGCCTTATGGCATGTGTGTACACATGTGACTTCCATCCATTTTGGGAATGGTCACCCTTGTTGTGATGCTCAACAAGGACTTCAAGCAATGCATCATCCATCTTATCATCCCATGAGCAGTAATTTCTCCTCCATGTAGTTACTTCTTCGGCCATGGTGCTACAAGGAAATAAAATATTGTACAGAATAGAAAAGGTTTGAGAAATACCATGATGGTAGAAACATAATGTCATCCATTAATTCATGAAGGTGATGCATATACAAAATACCATAGGCATCATCACACTAGCAACTAGCTAGCTATACAAAAGAAGACCACCACAGCTAGCTATACAAAAGAAGACCACCATAGCTACCTATCATACTCTCATCCTATTCCATCTCCAGTTCTCCTTGTGCCACAAGGTACTCTGCAAACATATCATCAACTAGTTATTACCTAAAGTTGGACCATTCAGTAGTGACTTGCACACTTCTAATGAAGTTGTCATCATCTGGATCGTCATTTGGCGCATCTGCTAAGTCACTATCAACTTCTAGCAATAACAAATCATCCATGACATGTTGCATATCCCTTGCAAAGTTATGTAACACACAACAATCATTAATAATTCGAATCTGCAATGATATTTTATTTCATAGTAAGCAATTGTCATCTCACAGATTTATTTTATTTGACACCATATTTACCTTTGGTACCTGATCCTTTATGGCAAAGAAGGACTGGGAACGCAAGATAGCCCATTTTTTCTCGAACAAGCCAAATGTTCGCTCCACTACATTCCTAGCACGAGAATGGCGCAAGTTATATAACTCCCTCTCGGATTGAGGTTGTTGTACACTTGCAGCCCATTCTTTTAGATGATACCGAGTGGACCTGAATGGAGCTAGAAATCCTTCTCCATTGGTATAACCAGCATCCACTAAAAAGTATTTCCCTATATCAATAAGTTAGTTAGCTAAAAATCAAGTCAAAGAAACTACATACCAAGAGTAAGAGTCATACCCTTAGGCACAACAAAAGCATCTTTGTGGTTTGTCCTCATTGCATCACGCAAAACTCTCGAGTATGAAACTGAACCCTCCCAGCCAGGTAACACATAAAGAAACTTCATGTTCCAATCAATAACACCTAGCATGTTAGTGGTAATGGCTTGATTTCTGTTCCTATACCTTCCTTGGTCAGCCACATCAACAAGCACATCAATATGACAACCATCTAGTGCTTCAAGTGCATTACCAAACCACTTCCATTTGTAAAATCAGGAGCTTGAGTGGTAGAGGAAGGTAGCTTAATGAACTCCCCATATAGAGAGTAGGGCTGTTAGGACAGTAGAGAAGTGTGTGCTAATGGTCCATAAAGAACGCTTGTAGTTGTAGGTGCCACGCAACATCCTCATCTTGATACTATGACCAAGTACAAGCAAGAACATTGCAACTTTCTCTTCCATGGTCACATATACACTATCACAGAGGCCACATCTCTCCCGTAACATGGTGCAAAGGTCATGAAAGTTTCGTTTAGTTAGACGCAATTGATCATACCATGCCACTTCAAATCCATCATGCATGGTTTTAAGCAAATATTTCCTAAGGCTATGCTTGTCCTCATCATCATGAAAACTTCCTAGGTCCCTTGGTCCCCTATCCCTTTGTGTAGTAACAAATGCTAATGCAAGAGCACATGTTTCAACAAACAAATTTAGTCAAAACAATTCTTTTCCTCTTTCGTCTTTTATTTTCTTCATTTATCCACTCAACCAACTCCAATTGATCTGACATTGGGCTGTACAATTCAATTATCTAGTTGTAAGCAAATCAAAGAGACATCACATACACAAAGGCTAAATTACCGAATAAATGTGCGCAAGAAACTACGAAGTGGTTAATCTAAGAGCAGAAGATACGAATAGTTTGCGTTACATTTTTAATGGAAGTCTATGAATGATGAACTGACAGCAATTGTGGACCGGAGTCTACAACTTGTATACCTCATTCTTCCACAGTATCAATGCTAGTTTACTTTGAACTGCAAAGGTTTGTTGTTTTCCTTGGGTTCAATTTCATGTTATGTATTACTTATTATGTAGTCTACTTTTCTGTTGGAATGAGTCCAGATTATGCCTGTCGACTTTTATTTGAGTTTAATGGTCAAAAACTTGAAGCCATGTACTCTCGGACTCCCATGTATCACAGCCCTACAGGATAATGTCCTCTAGCAGAACCATCAAGATTTTAGTCCTCTGTGGCACTGGCGAGATGCTAGCTTGCCGTTGCCGGCAATGGGCACCACAGTCAATTGCTACATGCTGCCAACAAAAATGTATGTTAGTTGCACTTATTATCTGTGTGTATGCTAGATTTTGAATAGAAATTGGCATTTGCTTGGTCATTCCTACAGGGGCATGCAAGTGTAGCAGCATTTTCTGACTGCATTTCAGCACTAAATTTATCCAGTAATCAAAGAGTATTGAAAATGGTCAGTTAAAGCATTAACATGGGTTTTGTTTTGATATTTCTTACACATGCAGGTTTGTTTACTATGGGCAGCATTATCCTGGCGTCGGCTTTCGAGGGTAAGCATTGGGTTATGTATGATATATAGACGTACCCACTGAAATAAATCCCGATTTATTCATTTTTTCAGCCTACCTACTAAAGAAGAAGTTTGTTTGGTGCTTCCTTCTTTGTGCAGGTTATTGGTGGCTGGGATGACGAAATGCTCATTATGCATGTATGAGAAAGATCATTTACAATCTCAAGGCTCTTCGCTGAAGCTGCAGATTAGTTTTCTTCAAACTTGTTGTGAGGTTTTGATTTTTCTTGGTAAGTGAATATTAGAGATAGAAAATGAAGTATGTTTTGAGCTATGGGGGTTAATGTGGCAGTTGAGCAATTGCACTGGCTTATCAGATTCTGAGGATAATGAGATGCTGATAGTTCTTTGTTTGTTGAAAATTATTGCATGAAAAGATAGATGTTGGCATGAAGTCCCTCGTACTGGCGATAATTTTGGCTGCTGTCAGTTTAGTTCAGCGTACAATTTCATTCAAGCCGGCAGCAGCTAGTAATAAGAATGTCAGACAGACATCTGATGGAGGCACACTTGATGACTACAAAACTTTTGAGTTTGTAGCACAATCAACATACATGCAAAACAACGAGTTTACAGAACAATCATATCCCAGACAGCATGGACGACAGGCAGGGACATGCAAAATAGAGGAGACAGTTATCGTTTTGCCAATCCAAGGCTGTTCTAATTGTTGTGGAGGTTGGGGATGTTGGGATTGACAAATCTTAGCGCTCGGGCGGCAAACCGCAGAACCGCGCTGGACGACTCGTTCTCTTGTAGGGCGACCTCCGGAAGCTGGTTGATCCTTAATGCAAGTGCACACACCTTGGCGTTCAGCTCCTGCATGTATATCATCATTGTCAGACATGGGTTATCTAATGGGATGAGACTTGACTTGAGAGTAAGCAAAATTGCCACACAAGATGGAGGAGAGTGATCGAAACTTACATGACTGCACTGCCTCTTCTTTAGTGCCTCACAGATGACGGTACTTGAATGAGTTCCGCTTACCATCGCAGAAAGTCGATCGTCATTGAGGCCGATCAGTGAATCCAGAACAAGACTCATCGTTTCAGTGTCAAGGGACGCATCAGGTAGCTTGAAGTAACACTGCATCACGGATACCCCCTGCTGATCTGCACACAAACAGACAATGTCCTGTGACAGCTTCTCCACGAGTCGCTTCTTCATCTCAGGGCTGCATTTCCTGAGTACGTGCTGGAGCAAATAATTGCTGCATGCACCAGGTCAAAGGGGTCACAACACACAATCTTGAAAGGGTCTCACAACACACAATCTAGAAAGGGCATTATATAAATTGTAGTACCTGTAGGCTCCGACCGCCAAGCCCATGGCATTCTCAATTAGTAGGTCTTCAATATCTCTCAGAAATTTTCCTGAAGCACGCCCATAAAGCTCGATCAAAAACCCTGACACATGCCTTGCATATTCTCTGTTGCTGGTCAAGCACTCGATGCCATGCTCGCATAGAATCTGTAACACATACAGCAGTCATCTGAATCAGAGTCGCGAGAAAAAGAAGGAAAACGGGGCAGGAGGAGGCTTTGATCGCTGCACAGTACCCTTGCCAGTGAGGCTGGCCGTGCTCTGATCTATTGTATTGTATGCATCTAGAAGAGATCACTGACTGCAACTTAAACATACCTCGGTGGACACGATGTTAAAGAGATGCTTAGTCAATTCCTCTTCTCGGGCGCTGTCCATGAGCTTTTTGTTGAGCAAACTGTTGAGCAGCATCTTTATCAGTAAGGGTTGATCGGCCACCGCTGTGATCACCGACCTTAGAGAGTTTATCCTGAACATGCACGATCCAAACTAAGCACAGACACAAAGCTCCAAATCGAAACTACATATGTAGCAGGCAGGCAAATTCTGAGTTTATCCTGAACATGCACAATCCAAATTAAGCACACAAACAAAGAGTTCCAAATCAAAACTACATATGCAGCAGTCAGGCAAATTCAGAGTTTATCCTGAACATGCACAATGGAAATTAATTACACAAACAAAGAGTTCCAAATCAAAACTAGATATGCAGCAGGCAGGCAAATTCAGAGTTTATCCTAAACATGCACAATGCAAATGAAGCATACAAACAGAAAGTTCCACATCGAAACTAGATATGCAGCAGGCAGGCAAATTCTGAGTTTATCCTGAACGTGCACAATGCAAATGAAGCATACAAACAGAAAGTTCCAAATCAAAACTATATATGCAGCAGGCAGGCAAATTCAGAGTTTATCCTAAACATGCACAATGCAAATGAAGCATACAAACAGAAAGTTCCACATCGAAACTAGATATGCAGCAGGCAGGCAAATTCTGAGTTTATCCTGAACGTGCACAATGCAAATGAAGCATACAAACAGAAAGTTCCAAATCAAAACTATATATGCAGCAGGCAAATTCTTACCAGTTGTCAAATTCTTCATTGTTTTTTGTTCTCAGCGCAGGGCCCCCCGCCACCCCTTGTACAATTGACTCAAGGACCTGCGAGTCCCCTCTTGAGTTATGAACTAGCGCGAGGAACACCTTGCTGCCCTCTTTGTCGGCCATCATAGTGCCGATACGTGACCTGACGTGGCCGAGCACAATGCGCTGCACTTTGTCGTCCCTTGATTGAAGCAGGCACACAACTTGTTCAGCTGACAGAGTGGATGTAAGCAGCGGCCCGACGTCCTTCCGATTGATAAGATCCCTTCGAATAGACGAGGTGAAGTTGCTTGGCCTTGGACGGCTCGATGTCGAAGCCGCCCCAATGTCGAGGTGCCGCGGCAGGCGCGATGTCTGGGCCGCGTGCGGGTGCCCCTCCTGCTGCTGCCTCCGCGCCGAGGTCTCCACGAGCGCCATCTGGGCAGAGACCACGGATCCGATGGGGACGTTGTGGTGATGATGCCCCACCGAGGCAGGGGGTGCGCCGTAGTAGGAATCGCCGCCGCGCGGACCGTAGTAGGCGTCGCCGCCGCGCGGGCCGTAGTAGACGGCGGCGCCCGGTGGGACCCGTGGGTAGTAGGGGCTGTAATGCCCCGCGTGCGAGACGAACTGGTCTTGCTGAGGGTGCGGCGGAAGGAGCTGCTGCTGGTCGGCGCCAGGCGGGACGTGCGGCGAAGGAAGCGAAGCGAAGCAGTCGGCGCCAGGCGGGACGTGCGGCGAGGGAAGCGAAGCGAAGCAGTCGGCGCCCGGCGTGGCGTGCGGCGAGGGAAGCGAAGCGAGGTACTCGGTACCGGGCGGGCCGCGCGGCGAGGAAAGGGAAGTGAAGTAATCGGCGCCCGGCGGGGCGCGCGGCGAGGGGAGCGAAGGGTAGTACCCGAGGCTCGGGGGCAGGAAGCCGTTGGAGGCGGCGACCGGTCGGAGGAACCCGCCACCGCCAGCGACCGCCGCGGGATGCGGGACCGGGAGGGCGCCCTGCTGGCCGAGGTGCTGCGGCAGGGGGAGGCCGAGGTGCTGCGGCTGCTCCTCGGGCTCGGGCAGCTTGAGGTCATCGTCGGAGTCGTCCTCCAACAGAGCCTCAATCATCTCCATGTTGTTGAACTCCTCCATGGTCTCTGATTTGGTAGAGCGGTTGGGGATTTCGGTTATGCGACGGCGGGAGATTATATAGCCGTAGAAACTATTGGCAGGCAGGCAGGCAGCTGGAGACGGATGTGGGGTTCGCCGTCCGATATGGCGGTTGGCACTTGTTTTCGTGAGGACCGGAGCTCCAAACATCCTCCCTATAGACGCCTGAGCGGCCGGCCGTCACTGTTCGATCGACCTGGACGCGCTCAATTGCTCCCAGGAGCCACAAAAAGGAGCTCGGTGCAGCTTGCCAGGCTCGCTGAGCCTGCCTACGTCCGCCAAGTCACTGCCATGTGGGCCTCCACATGGGCGGGCGCCGAGGGGAGGCGAGGACGACGGCGGCTACGCTCTGACCTCCGAGTCTGATCTGATGAAGCTGGGTGGTCGCAGGCCTGCAGACGAGAGGCCAGGAAGACGGATGCGGCGCTCTGCTGGAGCTGGGTGGTCGCCGACAGCGTACACAAAGAAGAAGACGGGCGGCGTGGTCGCTGACGGCAAAAGAGGAAGACGGCGGCGGTGCTGCTCATGGACGTACGCGGGCGCCTGGAAGGCGGTCCACAGCACGCCGCACATGAGTGGTTCGTGGATGGTCGCCAACGAGCTCGCTGCGACCCAGGGGTTTGGCCTTATGGGGAGGAAGGAGACGAGTAAATGGAGAAGCAGAGGGGAGCCGCGGCACGCCGGCATCGATGGCCAGGCGGTTGTTCCTGCGGTGGCGGTGGCGGTGGCGGTGGCGGCGAGAAGTGAGGAAACCTAGCGAGCGGAAACCAAGTCCTCTCTCGCTGTACTCTACTCTGCCGCAGTCGTCGACTCGTTTCACTGGGCTAGATGGGCTAAACTGACGTGCATTTTGCTGCTTGGGCTTCGCTGGGCTGCGAGCTAAAAGCTCGAGTTGGACCGAGACGAGTCTGCTGGCTCGGCTCGAGGTCGACACAAGCCCAAAAGTACAGCCTGGCTCGGCCTTTTTAGTTCTGGAGCCGACCCTGGCTTTGGGCCGAGTCACAGCGAGCGCGAGCCGAGCCCAAAAGCTCGAGTTGCACATCCAGATTTACTGTTCGAGCAGAAAAAAAGCCACTGAATCGGTCGCCCCAAACGCAACCGAAATGTCCGAGCTGACCGTCACCCCCATACCCATCCGGTATGTGGGGCAGATAGGGGACGCCCAGCCATGCCCAGACGTACTCGTCACGTCGGACTCACGGATGGGTCCGAGCTAAAACCCGTCGGTTCGAGGGGTGTCTCCTCTGGTTTAGGTGAGGACACATTCGTGGCAGCGTGCTAGTGCCGTCCGAGGGACCAAATCCACTAGTTAAGCCAGACGGCGAGGCAATCCTAGCCCCGTGGCATTATCTCTCTCCCGTTTGCGTCGCCGCTTCCCCCTATTGTTCCTATTCCACTTCGAATCCGAGGTCCACCGACGACGACACTGCCATGGTCCATAGCAAGATCACCATACAAGCTGCTGAGGTCAAAGCGCCCGATCGAGATCCAGGAGAAGATGTGCACCGTAGAGGAGGCCCGTGTCACGCGTCGCGCCGCTCATATTTGTCGCCGGCCTGCCTCCGGATAGTCCGGACAAGGAGGAACCAGAGCACATGGAGGTCGAGGGGTCGGAGCGGGAGGAGGTGGGGGCTGAGATGGTAGTGTCGGATCTAGAGGAGGAGGAGGAGTCACCATCAGACAAGGAGAAGAAGGCACCAACATCGGAGTTCGTGATGTAGACACGCTTGCCTAAGTGGAGGACGCGGCGGAGCACCTGGCAAAGTTGTCAGAATCGCGACTCAAGTCTTAGAATCTTACGACCTTACGATCCAAACTAGCCCCTCCGATTCTATGACTTTGCTCATAGAATATAAGTTTCTATGATTCATGATCCTACCAATGGAGTTCCGATCCGATTCAGAATCTCGATTCTGGCAACTTTGGCAGCAGGCCATTCTCGACTCCATCCACTCTGAGGCGGAGGTGGAGGCCAACTGCCGCTTCCTCTGCGAGGCGTCCATGGAGCTTGAGGAGGCCTTCGCTTCTAAGGAGGCACTGCCGTCTCGCTCGAAAGCCAATGACCAAGAGGGCATCGGCTACCACATGAACGTTATCGACATATCCGGTGAAGAGTAGTGTAGGTGGCAGTTTGCCATGCTCTATGTACATATATCATGAATGTTTCATGGCTTTGTATTAAAATGGATATCATCAAATGGGAGTGTGGTTGTGGCGAGTGAAATATGGAGGGGGGGGTGACTGGTGCAGTACGCTGACACGACGGGACACTTCCGCTAACCTTTCAGGGCTCATTTTTGCTATGTGTGGATGTAGACACCCTAAGTCCCCCTGCTCATCGCTCCAGCGGCAGTGGCGATTGTCGGTACCATGACCGTTGGGTTCACGAACCAAACTACGCACGAGCCGCGATCGCATCCTAGCCAAGACAGAGCAAATGAAGGGGCTCTTTGTCAACAAGATTTTCTCCACCACTTCGTGTTGGTATGCAAATCTTTGTCAAGATCGTCATCGACAGTCTATTCAAGAAAATGCTCAAGCTCCATGGTGGTACTTGTAAACTGCGTTGGGATTTTCCTTAAAGAGGAGGGGTGAAGCAGTACCACTAGTAGAAAACAGGGCTATGGTCCAGGCCGGCTCAGCCCATTAGTCCCGGTTCAGTCTAGAACCGGGACTAATATGAGCATTGGTCCCGGTTCGTGCGGCTAATGCATTAGTCCCGGTTCACTCGGGCCCTTTAGTCCCGGTTTAAGACATGAACCGGGACTAAAGGGTGCGATGACCTTTAGTCCCGGTTCGTGCCTCAAACCAGGACTAAAGATTAGACCTTTAGTCCCGGTTTGAGGCACGAACCGGGACTAATGGGGTTGAGACCTTTAGTCCCGGTTCGTGCCACGAACCGGTACTAAAGGTCCCATTTTCAAACTCTACCCCCCCGGTGGATCGCCTTTTCAGTTTAAAAAAAAATAAAAGAAAATAATGGAAATGTCAACAAAATAAAAGAAAATAAGTTTCTCATGTGATATGTGGTCTAGTTGTCGGGAAAATTTGCAAATGTGAATTTTGACTTTATTTGCAAAATCTCTCTGAAATTTGTAAAAATGGGCATAACTTTTGCATACTAACTCGGATGAAAAAGTTTTTTATATGAAAAATCATCTACTCGAAAAGTTACATCCAAATTTAACGGGGGGAACCCCGTTAAACATTTTTAAAATCCTCAAAAACCTAATAGAAAAAAAGTTACGAGGCTTTTAAGATCTAGAGTGGAAAAAATTGAAAAATATTCAAACAGTGGGCAAACTGTGGTCAAATAATGGTTAAACTAATTATTCTAGAATATTAGTGTTACTAAATAATTGTTTTAGTTATTTCAATTTTGGTCAAATCTGGTCAAACTGTGGTCAAACAATGGTCAAACTCATTATTCAAGAAATATTAGTGTTACTAAATAATTATTGTCTTTTAAAACAATAGTTTCAAACTCAAACAGTGAAATGTGTCACTTCATGCTCAAGAAAAATTCCTGAAGGTTAATAGGATTGACATCTTACTATTGTCAGGAAAACAACAAGTGCAGACTTGGAGCGAGGGAGAATAGAACCCGGAAGTTAAGCGTGCTCAGGCTGGGGGAGTGGGAGGATGGGTGACCGTTCGGGAAGTTAGATGATTTGGAATGATGAGGGGTGATTAGAGGATAAATTGAGAAGTGATGAGGGGTGGTGATTACAGACTAGAGGTTAAAGTAATTCAGAAGTTTGAAAATAAAAAAAATAAAAAAAATCAAAATTGTTTTTTCAAAAAAAAATCATAAAATTTCCTTTAGTCCCGGTTGGAGCTCCACGTGGCCGCGCCCTTTAGTCCCGATTCTGGATTGAACCGGGACTAAAGGGTCAGGGCATTAGTACCGACACTTTAGTCCCGGTTCAGGAACTGGGACTAAAGGCCCTTACGAACCGGGACTATAGGCCCTTTTTCTACCAGTGTACAGTAGAGGTAAGTATTTCCCTTAGTGAGAACCAAGGTTTATTGAACCACTAGGAGAACTAAGCAAACCCTCGTGAACAACACCTGCACTCACAAAAGCAAATACTTACATCAACGCGGGCAAGAGTATTGTCAATCCCTTGAACTCGTTACTTGCAAGGATCAAATCTAGTATAGGTAGATAGATAAATTGCAAAACAAAATAAAAGTGAATAAATTACAACACTATATTTTTGGATTTTATAATATGATAAAAGTAAACCCGTGGGCCATAGTTTTCACTAGAACCTTCTCTCTCGAACACATAGCATACGATGTTGGGCAATTGTTAGAAAAGTGCATAGTTATGACGTATTCATGGCAATGTTGACATATATAGGCATCACGTCCATGACAAGTAAACTGACTCCTACCTGGATCTGCTACTATTACTCCACCAATCGACCACTTTTCCAGCATGCATCTATGGTATTAAGTTCATGACAAACAGAGTAGCGCTTTAAGCAACATGACATGATGCACACAAAGTAAACCAATCAATATGAATAAACCTCGTCGTTTTATCCTCAGTAGCAAAAATATAATACGTGTCTCGCTACCCTTTTTGTCATGAGGTGAGGACACCGCAAGATTGAACCCACTACAAAGCACCTCTCCCATTGAAGATAAATCAATCAAGTTGGTCAAACCAAACGAATAGATCACAGAGAAATACAAAGCTATCATAATCATGCATAATAAAGTTTAGAAAGACTCAACTACTTTCAATGAATAATCTGATCATGAACCACAATTCATCGGATCCCAACAAACACACTACAGAAAGAAATATTACATCGAATAGAAGTCCAAGAAGATCAAGGAGAACATTGTATTGAAGATCAAAGAGAGAAGCAACCTGCTACTTCTTGAGCTTGCGCTAGTTTTTCCCTTGAAGAGGAAAGGATGATGCAGCAAAGTAGAGATAAGTATTTCCCTCAGTTAGAGAACCAAGGTATCAATCAAGTAGGAGACAACGCACAAATCACCAATACCTGCACAAACAATCAAATAACTTGCACCCAACACGATAAAGGGGTTGTCAATCCCTTCAGGGTTACTTGCAAAAGTGAGATCTGATAGAGATAGATGAAACTAAACAAAAGGCAAAGTAAATATTTTTGGTATGTTTGGTTTATAGATCGGAAAGTAAAAGATTGCAAAATAGTAGATCGAAAACTTATATGGTGGAAAATAGACCCGGGGGCCATAGGTTTCACTAGAGGCTTCTCTCAAGATAGTAAATAGTACGGTGTGTGAACAAATTACTGTCGAGCAATTGATAGAAAAACGCAAAGTTATGACGATATCTAAGGCAATGATTATGAAATATAGGCATCACGTCCGTGTCAAGTAGACCGAAACGATTCTGCATCTACTACTATTACTCCACACATCGACCGACTCCAGCCTGCATCTAGAGTATTAAGTTCATGAAGAAGAAAGTAACACATTAAGTAAGATGGCATGATGTAGAGGAATAAACTCAAGCAATATGATGTAAACCCCATCTTTTTATCCTCGATGTAAACAATACAATATGTGCATTGCTGACCCTACTGTCACTGGGAAAGGACACCGCAAGATTGAACCCAAAGCTAAGAACTTCTCGCATTGCAAGAAAAACCAATCTAGTTGGCCAAACCAAACCGATAGTTCGAAGAGAATTACAAAGATACCAAATCATGCATAAAATAATTCAGAGAAGATTCAAATAATATTCATATATAAGCTGATCATAAATCCACAATTCATCCGATCTCGACAAACACACCCCAAAAGAAGATTACATCGGATAGATGTCCAAGAACATCGAGGAGAACATGGTATTGAGAATCAAAGAGAGAGAAGAAGCCATCTAGCTAATAGCTATGGACCCGTAGGTCTATGGTAAACTACTCACGCTTCATTGGAAGGGCAATGGAGTTGATGTAGAAGCTCTCCGTGATCGAATCCCCCTCCGGCTGGATGCCGGAAAAGGCCCCTAGATGGGATCTCACGAGTACAGATGGTTGCGGCGGTGGAAAAGTGTTTTCGTGGATACTTCTGGTGGTTTGGGAATATATGTGAATATATAGGATGAAGAATTAGGTCAGGGGAGTCACGAGGGGCCCACAAGGCAGGGGGCGTGCCCTCCACCCTTGTGGCCTCCTCGTGGCTCTTCTGACTTGCACTCCAAGTCTCCTGGGTGTCTTCTGGTACAAGAAAAATCATCGCGAAGGTTTTATTCTGTTTGGACTCCGTTTTGTATTCCTTTTCTGCGAAACTCAAAAACAAGGAAAAACAGAAACTAGCACTGGACTCTAGGTTAATAGGTTAGCCCCCCCAAAAAATATGAAATAGCATATTAATGCATATAAAACATCCAAAACAGATAATATAATAGCATGGAACAATAAAAAATTATAGATACGTTGGAGATGTATCAAGCATCCCCAAGCTTAATTCCTTCTCGTCCTCAAGTAGGTAAATGATAAAAACAGAATTTTTGACGTGGAATGCTACCTAACATATTTATCCATGTAATTTTTCTTTATTGTGGCACGAATGTTTAGATCCATAAGATTCAAAACAAAATTTTAATATTGACATAAAAACAATAATACTTCAAGCATACTAACAAGGCAATTCTGTCTTCTCAAAATAACATGGCCAAAGAAAGCTTATCCCTACAAAATCATATAGTCTGGCTATGCTCCATCTTCATCACACAAAATATATTCAAATCATGCACAACCCCGATGACAAGCCAAGCAATTGTTTCATAATTTTGATGTTCTCGAACCTTTTCAACTTTCACGCAATACATGAGCGTGAGCCATGGACATAGCACTATAGGTGGAATAGAATATGGTGGTTGTGGAGAAGACAAAAAGAAGGAGATAGTCTCACATCAACTAGGCGTATCAACGGGCTATGTGGATGCCCATTAATAGATATCAATGTGAGTGAGTAGGGATTCCCATGCAACGGATGAACTAGAGCTATAAGTTTATGAAAGCTCAAAAATAAACTAAGTGGGTGTGTGTCGGTGTCAAAACTGGCAGATCTCGGGTAGGGGGTCCCGAACTGTGCGTCTAAGGATTGATGGTAACAAGGGACAAGTGGGACACGATGTTTACCTAGGTTTGAGCCCTCTTTATGGAGGTAAAACCCTACATCCTTCTCGATTGTATTCGATGAGTATAGGGGTTACAAGAGTTGATATACCTCAAGATCATAATAGCTAAACCTTAGCTGTCTAGCTTATGAGAATTGTGATAGCATCTACGGACTAAACCCTTCGGTTTATATACACACATGAGGGGCCTAGGGTTGTACAGAGTCGGTTTGTGGGGCAAGGAAATAAGATATCCGGACACCAATCTTGCCATCCACGCATACAGGAGTCCTACCTGGACACGGGGGAAAATTCTTCTGCTTGTATCTTCACGGCCCATCAGCCCGGCCCATATCAAATAGCCCGGACACCCGAGGACCCCCTAATCCAGAACTCCCTCAGTAGCCCCCGAATTGGACTTCAAATGACGATGCAGTATCCGACTTATGTCTTCGGCTTTTGCAAGGTTGGTTCTTCATCATAGCTTGGACGGATAACAGTCCGGCCCCGACTTCCATGCTCTGCCTCTATGACTCCTTCCCTATCGTCGCCTCGATTTCCACCCGCTAGGCGAATGTGAACGGTCCATAATAATTTTCACCAAAAAGAAAACCCCTGGACACACAGGGACGTCGCCTATATAAAGAGGTTAGATCCTCAAGTGCCATCCACATCGTGCAAAGAACACCAGGACTATCCACGAAAGACTTCAAAACATGGCCATCGCCCTAGGCTCCTCTTCGCGCCACCATGGCCCTCAAGAGGGTGATTGGCAGAGCTGTTTAGTGTCTCATCTTAAGTTGAGTCGACTCCACACACAGGGATATCCCCCCTCTGTAACACCCCGGTGTAATGATGCTACAGTAACCCCTGGGGTTAAGTTAATCTTTGTGCTAAACATGTGCCTGATCATTATTGTCTCATGTTCTTTCAAAATTCCAATTGAATTCAAATTCAAATTCTGTGTGAAATTCAAAATGATCAGACATGAAAACAAAAATGTTCATCATGTGCCAAATATTCCACAACTAATATTGGTGGTGAACCAACATTTTTGCAAAGGGTTTAATTGGCCTAAACTACTTAAAACAGTGACCTAAGCAATAAATTAAATGCCTTTTTAATTTATAAAATTGGCATTTCTTTTTCTAAAGTCTCACAATATTTTTGTGGCAGTGCAATATACTTCTTTGAAATTATTTTGGCCAATGGCATAATTTTTGCAAAGTCTTTATTGGCTAAAAGAAAAAAAAGGAAAAGGAAAGAAGAAGGGGTGGGAGAGCCCCTGGCCTCCCCTTGGGCTTCGGCCCATCCTAGCAGGCCGGCCCACCTCACCCAGCCTGGCCGGCCCAGCTCCCCGAAGCGCGCCTCCCTCCTGTTCCCCCGACCGGGCGAGGCAGAGCGCGCCCGTCACCGCCGAACCACCTCGCCGTCGATGCCTCCGCGAGAGGATAAGGCCTCCGCGCCCCCCTCGACGCCTCGGCCTCCTCCTCAGCTAGCCCCACTCACCTCCGCCTCTCCCATTGCCCTCCAGATTCCCCACGAGCTCTCCCCTCTCTCTGACCCGGGCGCGCCTGCCGCCGTCGCCGCGTCGATCCCGCGGCCACCGTCTTCGCCCCGCGTCGCCAACATGCCATAGGCGTCCGCCGTCGTCCTCCACGTCGAATGGTGCCCACCGTTGGAGCCGGAAGGCTCCGCAGCGCCGGATCCACGCCGTCTTCCTCCTCGGGACGCCCGAGCTCGCCGCCGTCGATTTGCTCCGCCGAGCCTCCCCCGAGCCCACGTTTGCACACCTATAGGCGCCCGATGAGCTTCGCACCTCCTCCCCCTATCCGTTAGCTCTCTCTCGCCCTGTAGCCATCGTCGTTTGCGTGGCCGAACCCATTGCCGCCTAGCTCATCGCCGGCACGGACCAGGTGACCTTTTGGTCCCGCCAACATGTCCAACAAGCTCCATGCGCCGCGTAGACCTCGCCCAGCTCCTTAGTTCGCCAACACGCGCACCGCAACGCCAGTTCCGTCACCGCCCGAACCTCGCCTCCGCCACCCCTCGTCGCCAGCACCAACTCCAGCGAAGCCAACACCATCGTTCGACTCACGGGTGAGGACTCGTCCGAACGCAGCCAACCGCGTGGCAAATGGTGCCCTCTAGCGCCTTTCCGGGCTGCTCTGCCGCGCGCCGCCGTGCTTTGGGTCACCGGAGCAGCTCCGGCGACGCATCCGACGTGGCGCCAACGTGGCCGTGGGCCCCACGCGTTGGGCCGCTGACCGCTGGGCCCCGCGGGCCCAGTTGACCAAGTCAACTGCCCACGTGGCAGCTCTGGCTCGCTGACATGTGGGTCCTGCGAGTAAAACATTAAAAAATACAAATGATTAATTAAACGTTAGTTAAATTAGTTAGTTAATTAGTACTAACTAGTCACTGGCTGTTGGAGCCCACGCCCCCTAACTAACCCTGTTAGTTTAGTTAAGCCTCTGTTAGACAAAGAGGCTGACAAGTGGGTCCCACCTGTCAGTTTGACTGGTCAGCAGAGCTGACGCAGTGCTGACGTCATTGCTGACGCAATAAACCTTTTCTGCTTTTAAAATAATTCAGAAATTGGTTTAAACTTCGAAAATCCGTAACTTTTAAACCGTAGCTCGGATGAAAATGTTTTCTACATGAAAGTTGCTTAGAAAAATCCAATGAATCTGAATACGCGGTCAGTTCATCTATCACATGCCCCTGGCATGCTGAACATGGAACTTTTCGCCTCTTTTCCTCGGTCCGGAATCCGCCTAACACCGGGAATTCATCATCGGATGTTTGTCCCCTCCGTCTGCAAAGTGTAGTACTACGTTAGGGAACCCTAGCTCGGCCTGTCGTCATGTTATGCCTTGTGATGCATTGTTTGCTCTGTATTTACTGTTTCTCCCCCCTCTTCTCTCCGGTAGACCCTGAGAATGATGATGCCGCTGTGATCGACTACGTCACCGACGACCCCTCCTTCTTGTCTGAGCAACCAGGCAAGCAAAACCCCCTTGAGCATTCTGATATCGCCCATTTCTTTCCCTCTCATTCTTGCATTAGAACTGCTACTACTTTCTGTATGATCCTACTCTGATGCATAGCCTGTTGTTGTTACCTGTTTTCATACCTTACCTGCTTATCCTAAACTGCTTAGTATAGGTTGGTTAGTGATCCATCAGTGACCCCCACCTTGTCCCAGTTGCCCCGCTTTATGTTCGATGACTCGATCAACGTGATCGACGTCCAGGCCCCGACACCGCACATCACCCCCTAGTTGTACGACTCTGTAGAGTTACCATCGAGTGCCGAGGGTGGAACCTCTTACATCACTCCTGATGAGATCTCTGTAGTGTAGCTATTCAGTCATGGTCATTGAGGGTGATTTCCTCCTTAACCACTTCCGTTACCGCTCTGTCATGCAACCCCTCAAGTGTGAACCTCGAGGGTGGATCCTCTTACGTTCATCTTGATGATAACATCAAGTGGGATTCACCGGGGGTCATTCCTCGGGTTTTCCCCTTGGTGTTAGACACACAGTTACTATGGTTACTATGACTTTACACTGAGCCATGTTACTAAAGATGGGTCGGCCCTGAGGGGTACCCGCGCGAGCTTAATAGCGAGTGATGTGGAGTCAGGTTGACCTGGAAGGTGCCCGCGAGATACTTACGAGGCATGGCCGGGCATTCTTAGCCCTTGCCGCAAGTACTCGAGACGGGGCGACGGGGTCACATCGATCGTGAGTCTCTGCTCGTTACCACGTGCTCCTAATCCACTACGGTTTGGATATTTGATCCGAGGGGCCTTTGTCCTGATAGCACTAACCATCATGTGGGCATAGTATGGGTGTTCTGCGTCTTATACATCAGCCGAAGCTTAATAGACGTCGGCAACTGAGCGGCACGCGCCGGGTTGGACTGCGTAAACTCCTGCCTTGTTGAAGGAGGTATCTAGGTCTGCTCACCGGCCTTGTTCGCAACGTGCAGGAGTTCCCGGGGAGATGGCCCATGACCCCTGGGGGCATTGGTTTAGTCCGGCGTGCTTACCTCTCTATTAAGCCTAGGTCGGGTTGCGGCGTATTGTTTGCCCGAGGCCGGGCGTGACCCATGAAAGTGTGTCTGGCCGGAGTTAATCGAGCGTGGTGGGTAAGTTGGTGCACCCCTGCAGGGAAGAAAACATCTATCGATAGCCTGTCCTATGGTAACGGACACTTGGAGTTGTATCGCGATTGATACAACTAGAACTGGATACTTGTGATGTGAAATGGATGCATATGAGACTTGGATATGAGATGATAACGGTATAGTATGGCTCTGGGATTGCTTTCTCGCAGGGAGTCAAGAAAGGATCTCTGGCCAAGGTTGATAACACTACTACTTTACATTATGTTGATATGCACTCTTCTATATGCTGTAAGATGCTTGAAGATGCTAGTCTTCGATAGGCTAGGCCTTTCCCCTTCTTTCTGGCATTCTGCAGTTTAGTCCACAGATACAACCCATTTCCTTTGATACAGATGCATACTTAGTTTAGATTTGATGTAAGTCTTGCGAGTACTTTGGATGAGTACTCACGGCTGCTTTGCTACCCCTTTTCCCCCATACCCGATTGTTGCGACCAGATGACGGATCCCAGGAGCCAGACGACACCACTGATGACTACTGCTACCCCGAGGGTGCCTACTACTACGTGACGGTCGCTGACAACTTGGAGTAGTTAGGAGGCTCCCAAGCAAGAGGCCTTGCCTTTTCGATCAATGTTGCTTTTGTTCTAGCCTTCTTAAGGCAAAACTTGTCTAACTTATGTCTGTACTCAGATATTGTTGCTTCCGCTGACTCTTGTGTATTCGAGCTTATGTATTCAAGCCCTCGAGGCCCCTGGCTTGTGATATAAAGCTTGTATTATTTTAATTTGTGTCTAGAGTTGTGTTGTGATATCTTCCCATGAGTCCTTGATCTTGATCGTACACATTTGCATGTATGATTAGTGTATGGTCAAATCGGGTGCGTCACAAGTTGGTATCAGAGCCGACTGCCTGTAGGTAGCCCCCTTTCCAACTCCTTGGCCGAAGTTGAGTCTAGTCAGTGAAAAACTTTTATTAACATTGGCCGTGTGTCTTACGGGCCCACGTCACCATATGGGTGGTATTAGGATCTTTTATTCCTCGTCTATACTCTGGGACTCTGATCTCTCTTCTATTCGGGTTAAAATAGTTTTACTAACTCTAACATTAGGATCCCTTGACCACATTCACCCCAGAGCTAGATAAGCCATAGAAATTCCTTAGAATAGTATTCTGAATGGTACACACACTATCGTGTTGACTACTATGTTGGAAATATGCCCTAGAGGCAATAATAAAAGCATTATTATTATATTTCCTTGTTCATGATAATTGTCTTTATTCATGCTATAATTGTGTTATCCGGAAATCGTAATACATGTGTGAATAACAGACACCAACATGTCCCTAGTGAGCCTCTAGTTGACTAGCTCGTTGATCAACAGATAGTCATGGTTTCCTGACTATGGACATTGGATGTCATTGATAACGAGATCACATCATTAGGAGAATGATGTGATGGACAAGACCCAATCCTAAACATAGCACAAGATCGTATAGTTCGTTTGCTAGAGTTTTCCAATGTCAAAGTATCTTTTCCTTAGACCATGAGATCGTGTAACTCCCGGATACCGTAGGAGTGCTTTGGGTATACCAAACGTCACAACGTAACTGGGTGACTATAAAGGTAGACTACGGGTATCTCCGAAAGTGTTTGTTGGGTTGACATGGATCAAGACTGGGATTTGTCACTCCGTATGACGGAGAGGTATCACTGGGCCCACTCGGTAATGCATCATCATAATGAGCTCAAAGTGACCAAGTGTCTGGTCACGGGATCATGCATTACGGTACGAGTAAAGTGACTTGCCGGTAACGAGATTGAACGAGGTATTGGGATACCGACGATCGAATCTCGGGCAAGTAACATATCGATTGACAAAGGGAATTGCATACGGGGTTGATTGAATCCTTGACATTGTGGTTCATCCAATGAGATCATCGTGGGGCATGTGGGAGCCAACATGGGTATCCAGATCCCGCTGTTGGTTATTGACCGGAGAGTCGTCTCGGTCATGTCTGCTTGTCTCCCGAACCCGTAGGGTCTACACACTTAAGGTTCGGTGACGCTAGGGTTGTGAAGATATGTATATGCAGTAACCCGAATATTTTTTGGGGTCCCGGATGAGATCCCGGACGTCACAAGGAGTTCCGGAATGGTCCGGAGGTAAAGAATTATATATAGGAAGTGCTGTTTCGGCCATCGGGACAAGTTTCGGGGTCACCGGTATTGTACCGGGACCACCGGAAGGGTCCCGGGGGTCTCCACCGGGTGGGGCCACCTATCCGGGGGCCCCATGGGCTGAAGTGGGAGGGAACCCAGCCCATAGTGGGCTGGGGCGCCACCCCAAGGGCCCATGCGGCTAGGGTTGGGGGAAACCCTAAAGGGGGGCGCCCCCTTGCTTGGGGGGCAAGCCCCCCACCCTAGGCCGCCGCCCCCCCCCTAGTAGATTCCATCTACTAGGGCCGGCGCCCCCCCCTAGTACCCCTATATATAGTGGGGGAGAGGAGGGACTTCATACCCCCGCCCCTGGCGCCTCCCTCTCTCCCCGTTACGTCTCTTCCTCGTAGTATAGGCGAAGCCCTGCTACTGTGACGCCCTGCATCCACCACCACGCCGTCGTGCTGCTGGATCTTTATCAACTTCTCCTTCCTCCTTGCTGGATCAAGTAGGAGGAGATGTCTCCTGTCCCGTACGTGTGTTGAACGCGGAGGTGCTGTCCGTTCGTCGGCGCTTGGTCATTGGTGATTTGGATCACGTCGTGTACAACTACATCATCACCGTTCTTTGAACGCTTCCGCACGCGATCTACAAAGGTATGTAGATGCATATGATGACTCGTTGTTAGATGAACTCCTAGATGATCTTGGTGAAACGAGTAGGAAATTTTTTGTTTTCTGCAACGTTCCCCAACAGTGGCATCATGAGCTAGGTCTATGCGTAGTTCTTCTTGCGCGAGTAGAACACAATTAGTTGTGGGCGTAGATTTGTCAACTTTCTTGCCGTTACTAGTCTTTTCTTGCTTCAGCGGTATTGTGGGATGAAGCGGCCCGGACCAACCTTACACGTACGCTTACGTGAGACCGGTTCCACCGACTAACATGCACTAGTTGCATAAGGTGGCTGGCGGGTGTCTGTCTCTCCCACTTTAGTTGGAGCGGATTCGATGAACAGGGTCCTTATGAAGGGTAAATAGAAGTTGACAAATCACGTTGTGGCTTTAACGTAGGTAAGAAGTCGTTCTTGCTAGAACCCTAATTCAGCCACGTAAAATTTGCAACAACAATTAGAGGACGTCTAACTTGTTTTTGCAGCAAGTGGTTTGTGATATGATATGGCCAAAGTTGTGATGAATCATGAATGATCTATATGTGATGTATGAGATGTTCATGCTATTGTAATAGGATTCACGACTTGCATGTCGATGAGTATGACAACCGGCAGGAGCCATAGGAGTTGTCTTTATTCTTTTATATGACCTGCATGTCATTGAAACGCCATGTAAATTACTTTACTTTATTGCTAAACGCGTTAGCCATAGTAGTAGAAGTAATAGTTGGCGAGCAACTTCATGGAGACACGATGATGGAGATCATGATGATGGAGATCATGGTGTCAAGCCGGTGACAAGATGATCATGGAGCCCCAAGATGGAGATCAAAGGAGCTATGTGATATTGGCCATATCATGTCACGTTTATTATTTGATTGCATGTGATGTTTATCATGTTTTGCATCTTGTTTACTTAGAACGAAGGTAGTAAATAAGATGATCCCTCATAATAATTTCAAGAAGTGTTCCCCCTAACTGTGCACCGTTGCGACAGTTCGCTGTTTCGAAACACCACGTGATGATCGGGTGTTTTATTCAGACGTTCACATACAACGGGTGTAAGACAGATTTACACATGCAAACACTTAGGTTGACTTGACGAGCCTAGCATGTACAGACATGGCCTCGGAACACAGAAGACCGAAAGGTCGAGCATGAGTCGTATAGAAGATACGATCAACATGAAGATGTTCACCGATGTTGACTAGTCCGTCTCACGTGATGATCGGACACGGCCTAGTTAACTCGGATCATGTAATACTTAGATGACTAGAGGGATGTCTAATCTAAGTGGGAGTTCATTAATAATTTGATTAGATGAACTTAATTATCATGAACTTAGTCTAAAATCTTTGCAATATGTCTTGTAGATCAAATGGCCAACGTAGTCCTCAACTTCAACGCGTTCCTAGAGAAAACCAAGCTGAAAGACGATGGCAGCAACTATACGGACTGGGTCCGGAACCTGAGGATCATCCTCATAGCTGCCAAGAAAGATTATGTCCTACAAGCACCGCTAGGTGATCCACCCGTCCCACAGAACCAAGACGTTATGAACGCTTGGTAGACACGTGTTGACGACTACTCCCTTGTTCAGTGCGGCATGCTTTACAGCTTAGAGCCCGGGCTCCAAAAGCGTTTTGAGAGACATGGAGCATATGAGATGTTCGAAGAGCTGAAAATGGTTTTTCAAGCTCATGCCCGGATCGAGAGATATGAAGTCTCCGATAAATTCTTCAGCTGTAAGATGGAGGAAAACAGTTCTGTCAGTGAGCACATACTCACTATGTCTGGGTTGCATAACCGCTTGTCTCAGCTGGGAGTTAATCTCCCGGATGATGCGGTCATTGACAGAATCCTCCAGTCGCTTCCACCAAGCTACAAGAGCTTTGTGATGAACTTCAACATGCAGGGGATGCAAAAGACCATTCCTGAGTTGTTCTCAATGCTGAAATCAGCGGAGGTAGAAGTCAAGAAGGAACATCAAGTGTTGATGGTCAATAAAACCACTAAGTTCAAGAAAGGCAAGGGTAAAAAGAACTTCAAGAAGGAAGGCAAGGAGGTTGCCGCGCCCGGCAAGCAAGCTGCCGGGAAGAAGCCAAAGAATGGACCCAAGCCCGAGACTGAGTGCTTTTATTGCAAGGGGAGCGGTCACTGGAAGCGGAACTGCCCTAAATACTTAGCAGACAAGAAGGCCGGCAAAACAAAAGGTATATGTGATATACATGTAATTGATGTGTACCTTACTAGCGTCCGTAGTAGCTCCTGGGTATTTGATACCGGTGCAGTTGCTCACATTTGTAACTCAAAGCAGGGGTTGCGGAATAAGCGGAAACTGGCAAAGGACGAGGTGACGATGCGCGTCGGGAATGGTTCCAAGGTCAATGTGATCGCCGTCGGCACGCTACCTCTACACTTACCTTCGGGATTAGTTTTAAACCTTAATAATTGTTATTTAGTGCCAGCTTTGAGCATGAACATTGTATCGGGATCTCATTTAATTCGATATGGCTACTCATTTAAATCCGAGAATAATGGTTGTTCCATTTATATGAGTGATATGCTTTATGGTCATGCTCCTATGGTGAATGGTTTATTCTTTATGAATCTCGAACGTAATGCTACACATGTTCATAATGTGAGTACCAAAAGATGTAAAGTTGATAATGATAGTACCACATACTTGTGGCACTGCCGCCTTGGTCACATAGGTGTCAAACGCATGAAGAAGCTCCATGCAGATGGACCTTTGGAGTGTCTTGATTATGAATCATTTGACATGTGCGAACCATGCCTCATGGGTAAAATGACCAAGACTCCGTTCTCAGGAACAATGGAGCGAGCAACCAACTTATTGGAAATCATACATACTGATGTGTGCGGTCCAATGAGTGTTGAGGCTCGCGGTGGCTATCGTTATGTTCTCACCCTCACTGATGACTTGAGTAGATATGGGTATATCTACTTAATGAAACACAAGTCTGAAACCTTTGAAAAGTTCAAGGAATTTCAGAGTGAGGTTGAAAATCAACGTGACAGGAAAATCAAGTTTCTACAATCAGATCGTGGAGGAGAATACTTGAGTCACGAGTTTGGCACACACTTAAGAAAATGTGGAATAGTTTCACAACTCACGCCGCCTGGAACACCTCAGCGTAACGGTGTGTCCGAACGTCGTAATCGCACTCTATTGGATATGGTGCGGTCTATGATGTCTCTTACTGATTTACCGCTATCTTTTTGGGGCTATGCTTTAGAGACTACCGCATTCACTTTAAATAGGGCTCCGTCGAAATCCGTTGAGACGACACCGTATGAATTATGGTTTGGGAAGAAACCTAAGCTGTCGTTTCTAAAAGTTTGGGGATGCGATGCTTATGTCAAGAAACTTCAACCTGAAAAGCTCGAACCCAAGTCGGAAAAATGCGTCTTCATAGGATACCCAAAAGAAACTATTGGGTACACCTTCTACCTCAGATCCGAAGGCAAGATCTTTGTTGCCAAGAATGGGTCCTTTCTAGAGAAAGAGTTTCTCTCGAAAGAAGTAAGTGGGAGGAAAGTAGAGCTTGATGAAGTCTTACCTCTTGAACCGGAAAATGGCGCAACTCAAGAAAATGTTCCTGAGGTGCCTGCACCGACTAGAGAGGAAGTTAATGATAATGATCAAGATACTTCTGATCAAGCTCCTACTGAGATTCGAAGGTCCACAAGGACACGTTCCGCACCAGAGTGGTACGACAACCCTGTCTTGGAAATCATGTTGTTAGACAACGGTGAACCTTCGAACTATGAAGAAGCGATGGCGGGCCCGGATTCCGACAAATGGCTAGAAGCCATGAAATCCGAGATAGGATCCATGTATGAAAACGAAGTATGGACTTTGACTGACTTGCCCGTTGAACGGCGAGCCATAGAAAATAAATGGATCTTTAAGAAGAAGACAGACGCGGATGGTAATGTGACCATCTATAAAGCTCGGCTTGTCGCTAAGGGTTATCGACAAGTTGAAGGAATTGACTACGATGAGACTTTCTCACCGGTAGCGAAGCTAAAGTCCGTCCGAATCCTGTTAGCAATTGCCGCATTCTACGATTATGAGATATGGCAAATGGACGTCAAAACGGCATTCCTTAATGGTTTCCTTAAGGAAGAATTGTATATGATGCAGCCGGAAGGTTTTGTCGATCCTAAGAATGCTGACAAGGTGTGCAAGCTCCAACGCTCGATTTATGGGCTGGTGCAAGCATCTCGGAGTTGGAACATTCGCTTTGATGAGATGATCAAAGCGTTTGGGTTTACGCAGACTTATGGAGAAGCCTGCGTTTACAAGAAAGTGAGTGGGAGCTCTGTAGCATTTCTCATACTATATGTAGATGACATACTTTTGATGGGAAATGATATAGAACTCTTGGACAGCATCAAGGCCTACTTGAATAAGAGTTTTTCAATGAAGGACCTTGGAGAAGCTGCTTATATATTAGGCATCAAAATCTATAGAGATAGATCGAGACGCCTCATAGGTCTTTCACAAAGCACATACCTTGATAAGATATTGAAGAAGTTCAATATGGATCAATCCAAGAAGGGGTTCTTGCCTGTGTTACAAGGTATGAAATTGAGCTCAGCTCAATGCCCGACCACGGCAGAAGATATAGAAGAGATGAGCGTCATCCCCTATGCATCAGCCATAGGTTCTATTATGTATGCCATGCTGTGTACCAGACCTGATGTAAACCTTGCCGTAAGTTTGGTAGGAAGGTACCAAAGTAATCCCGGCAAGGAACACTGGACAGCGGTCAAGAATATCCTAAAGTACCTGAAAAGGACTAAGGAAATGTTTCTCGTTTATGGAGGTGACGAAGAGCTCGTCGTAAAGGGTTACGTCGACGCTAGCTTCGACACAGATCTGGATGACTCTAAGTCACAAACCGGATACGTGTTTGTTTTGAATGGTGGGGCAGTAAGCTGGTGCAGTTGCAAGCAGAGCGTCGTGGCGGGATCTACATGTGAAGCGGAGTACATGGCAGCCTCGGAGGCAGCACATGAAGCAATATGGGTGAAGGAGTTCATCACCGACCTAGGAGTCATGCCCAATGCGTCGGGGCCAATCAAACTCTTTTGTGACAACACTGGAGCTATTGCACTTGCCAAGGAGCCCAGGTTTCACAAGAAGACAAGGCACATCAAGCGTCGCTTCAACTCCATTCGTGAAAATGTTCAAGATGGAGACATAGAGATTTGTAAAGTACATACGGACCTGAATGTAGCGGATCCGTTGACTAAACCTCTCCCTAGAGCAAAACATGATCAACACCAGAATTCCATGGGTGTTCGATTCAACACAATGTAACTAGATTATTGACTCTAGTGCAAGTGGGAGACTGTTGGAAATATGCCCTAGAGGCAATAATAAAAGCATTATTATTATATTTCCTTGTTCATGATAATTTTCTTTATTCATGCTATAATTGTGTTATCCGGAAATCGTAATACATGTGTGAATAACAGACACCAACATGTCCCTAGTGAGCCTCTAGTTGACTAGCTCGTTGATCAACAGATAGTCATGGTTTCCTGACTATGGACATTGGATGTCATTGATAACGAGATCACATCATTAGGAGAATGATGTGATGGACAAGACCCAATCCTAAACATAGCACAAGATCGTATAGTTCGTTTGCTAGAGTTTTCCAATGTCAAAGTATCTTTTCCTTAGACCATGAGATCGTGTAACTCCCGCATACCGTAGGAGTGCTTTGGGTATACCAAACGTCACAACGTAACTGGGTGACTATAAAGGTAGACTACGGGTATCTCCGAAAGTGTCTGTTGGGTTGACATGGATCAAGACTGGGATTTGTCACTCCGTATGACGGAGAGGTATCACTGGGCCCACTCGGTAATGCATCATCATAATGAGCTCAAAGTGACCAAGTGTTTGGTCACGGGATCATGCATTACGGTACGAGTAAAGTGACTTGCCGGTAACGAGATTGAACGAGGTATTGGGATACCGACGATCGAATCTCGGGCAAGTAACATATCGATTGACAAAGGGAATTGCATACGGGGTTGATTTAATCCTCGGCATCGTGGTTCATCCGATGAGATCATCGTGGGGCATGTGGGAGCCAACATGGGTATCCAGATCCCGCTGTTGGTTATTGACCGGAGAGTCGTCTCGGTCATGTCTGCTTGTCTCCCGAACCCGTAGGGTCTACACACTTAAGGTTCGGTGACGCTAGGGTTGTGAAGATATGTATATGCAGTAACCCGAATATTGTTCGGGGTCCCGGATGAGATCCCGGATGTCACGAGGAGTTCCGGAATGGTCCGGAGGTAAAGAATTATATATAGGAAGTGCTGTTTCGGCCATCGGGACAAGTTTCGGGGTCACCGGTATTGTACCGGGACCACCGGAAGGGTCCCGGGGGTCCACCGGGTGGGGCCACCTATCCCGGGAGGCCCCATGGGCTGAAGTGGGAGGGAACCCAGCCCATAGTGGGCTGGGGCGCCACCCCCCAAGGGCCCATGCGGCTAGGGTTGGGGGAAACCCTAAAGGGGGGTGCCCCCTTGCTTGGGGGGCAAGCCCCCCACCCTAGGCCGCCGCCCCCCCTAGTAGATCCATCTACTAGGGCCGGCGCCCCCCCCATGGCACCCCTATATATAGTGGGGGAGAGGAGGGACTTCATACCCCAGCCCCTGGCGCCTCCCTCTCTCCCCGTTACGTCTCTCTTCCTCGTAGTATAGGCAAAGCCCTGCTACTGTGACGCCCTGCATCCACCACCACGCCGTCGTGCTGCTGGATCTTCGTCAAACTCTCCTTCCCCCTTGCTGGATCAAGAAGGAGGAGATGTCCCCCGTCCCGTACGTGTGTTGAACGCGGAGGTGCCGTCTGTTCGGCGCTTGGTCATCGGTGATTTGGATCACGTCGTGTACGACTACATCATCACCGTTCTTTGAATGCTTCCGCACGCGATCTACAAAGGTATGTAGATGCATATGATGACTCGTTGTTAGATGAACTCCTAGATGATCTTGGTGAAATGAGTAGGAAATTTTTTGTTTTCTGCAACGTTCCCCAACATACTAAGTGGTATCCATCATACCTCTTTCCTTATGCATGTTTCATCATTAATGATCCTTGTCTTTGCAAATGCTCAATGCTAAACTACTCCCTGTTACATGTGAACAGGATGGTTAGACCCGCTGGTCGTGGCCATGGTGCCAACGATCCTCCACCGCCCGAATTCTTTGCTGGAATGATGCAACAATTTGAGCTGAACCGCCAGTTCATGGAAGGAACGATGGCTCAGTTTCCTCGTCCGAACATGAATCAGCAGCCAACCCCAGTAACTCTGCAGGACTTCATGCGTCTCAACCCAACTATTTACCACAGCTCAACTCAACCCCTTGATGCTGATGGCTGGCTCCGCGACATCACATATGAAATGGAGTCTGCTAGTGTGGCCCCTGCTAGCTATGTCACCTTTGCATCTTTCTTTCTGAAGGGTCCCGCTGCTCAATGGTGGGACAGCCACAGGCATACCCTGCCTACTGGAACGGTCATCACTTGGCTGGATTTCCATGCTGCCTTCCGTGCCCACTTCATTCCTCAGGGAATCATGGACAGGAAGAAGCGAGATTTCCACAACCTCACCCAAGGCAATAATACTGTAGATGCTTATCAGCGGGAATTTCTGGACTTGTCTCGCTATGCTGAAGAAGACATTGCAACTGATGCTCGCAGGCAAGAAAAGTTCCGTGATGGACTTCACCCTGATATTAAGCTAGCACTGCTCGCTCATGACTTTGTCGACTTCGCCACATTGGTGAACAAGGCTATTCAGGTTGAGACCGGTCTTCAGGAACACCAGAGATCCCTCAGGCGCAGCCGTAACGCTGGCTCATCTTTGGGCCCGTCAGCGCAAAAGCGACGGATATGGATTCCCCACAACATGTATCGTCCAGCTGCACCTGCACCAAGATAGACCTATGCCACACCTCGTCTGCCTCCTCCACCGCAGAGGCAGCCCCTTCGGGCTGTACCACCCCAAGCTTCTGCTCCCAATCCCAATGATGGTCTGTGCTTCAAGTGTGGCCTTCCAGGTCACCGTTCCAGGAAATGGCCTCAAAATCAGAATCAGCTGGCTCTGCCTTCAACTATCCATAACAATCAGCCCCATAACAACTATGCCAGACCTTATGGTCGTGGTCAGGCTAATCATATTGATCTGAATGAAGCTCAAGGCCAGCCTGCCACGATGATGGGTACTCTTCTTGTTAATTCAGTACCAGCATCTGTTTTTTTTGATTTAGGAGCATCGCATTCCTTCATATCAGAAGAGTTTGCATTCATGCATGTCATTAAATACGAAGAGATGCACACTCCACTAGTGGTAAAAACCCCTGCGGGCCAATGCCAAACCTCCATGGTTAGCCACAACGTTTCAGTTGAAATCGAAGGGTTGGAATTTTTTGCATCCCCCATTATCTTGAAGTCTTCCAATATTGACCTCATTCTGGGAATGGATTGGTTAAAAGCACATACGGCTTCTATCATTTGCGCCACTAAAACCATCCACCTTCTGCACCCTTCAGATGAGATAGTAAGCTACCATGCTCAGATTGTTCAAAACGCTGAAGCACGACTTTATGCTTTGAATGCGTTGAACACAACACCTCTTGAGGGAATTGAAAGGATTCCAGTTGTTTGCGACTTCCTAGATGTCTTTCCAGAAGAACTTCCAGGAATACCTCCTACCCGGGCTGTCGAGTTCGTCATCGATTTGAAACCATGCACCGTTCCTATTGCCAAACGACCCTACAAGATGCCGCCTCATGAACTCCTTGGACTTAAGGAGGAAATTGACAAATCTCTTCGCAGTGGTTTCATTCGTCCAAGTTCCTCAGCTTGCGGAGCACCTTCTCTCTTTGTAAAGAAGAAGGATGGAACGAATCGTTTGGTCGAAGACTGCCGTCCTATCAACCAAGCTACAATTCAGAACAAATATCCCCTTCCTTGGATCAATGATCTGTATGATCAACTGGCTGGTTCATCAATATTCTCTAAACTCGACTTGAGGTTGGGTTACCACCAGATCCGTGTTCGTGAAGAGGATATTCCAAAGACCGCATTCGTCACTCGTTATGGTTCTTACGAGTACATCGTCATGTGTTTTGGCTTGACCAATGCTCCAGCCACATTCTCTCGTCTGATGAACTACATATTCATGGATTACCTCGACAAGTTCATCGTAGTCTATCTGGATGATATTCTGGTATATTCAAGAACAAAGAACATGCTGAACATCTTCGACTTGTTCTAGAGAAGCTTCGAGAACATCAACTTTATGCCAAGTATTCCAAGTGCAAATTTTGGTTACCCGAAGTCACCTACCTTGGTCATGTCATCTCCAAGGATGGTATTGCCGTCAACCCAGAGCGCGTTCAGGCTATTCTTGATTGGACCCCTCTGAAGACTGTCAAGCAAGTCAGAAGCTTTCTCGGACTTGCCAGCTATTGTCGCCGCTTTGTCGAGAACTTCTCCAAGATCGCAAAGCCACTGACCAATATGATCCACAAAGGCGTTAAGTTTGAGTGGACAGATAAATGTCAGGAAAGTTTCCAGGCACTCAAAGACAAGCTGACATCTGCCCCAGTGCTTGCTCCCCCTGATTCTCACAAGGACTTCGTCATCTATTGCGACGCTTCACATCAAGGATTAGGCTGTGTCCTAATGCAAGAGAGCGGAGTGATTGCTTATGCCTCTCGTCAAGTGCGTTCGCATGAAGAGAACTACCCAGTTCATGACCTTGAGCTTGCTGCAGTTATCTATGCATTGGAGCTATGGCGACAGTACCTTCTCGGTAATCGTTGCGAGATCTTCACTGATCATCAGAGTCTGAAGTATTTGTTTACTTAGCCAGATCTGAACCTCCGTCAGCAGCGATGGATGGAAGCTATTGCTGACTACAATTACGGTATATCTTATACACCTGGCAAGGCTAATGTAATGGCCGATGCCCTGAGCCGTAAGTCTTATTGCAACAATCACATGGTCTTCAAAGCTCAACCCCACCTTTATGAAGAGCTATGCAAGATGAACCTTCAACTAGTTCCACAGGGTTATCTGAATAACCTTGTCTTGGAACCAACTCTTCTGAACGCAATCAAGTCTGCTCAAGCCAAAGATGCTCATGTTGATTTGATGAAAAGGGATCTCGCCTTAGAGAAATCTAGAGATTTCTCACTTGGTGAAGATGGAACCTTATACTTCAGAGATCGCATTGTAGTGCCCCGGTTCGAGCTTATGACAGAGAAGGTGATGAAAGAAGCGCATGATACCCCTCTCTCTATTCATCCGGGAAGTACCAAGATGTATCTAGACATCCATCAGAAGTACTGGTGGTCTAATATGAAGCAAGACATTGCTCGATATATTGAAGAATGTGACGTTTGTCGTCGCGTCAAAGCAGAACATCAGAAACCGGCTGGACTTCTACAACCGCTTCCGATTCCTGAATGGAAGTGGGATAAGATCCAAATGGACTTCGTCACTGGCCTTCCCAAGTCTCAGAAAGGTAAATATGCTATCTTTGTCGTCATCGACCAATTCTCGAAGGTTGCTCACTTTCTGCCAGTCAAGGAGACTATCACTGCTAGTCAATTAGCAAACTTGTATATCTCCCGAATTGTGTCACTCCATGGCATCTCGAAGGAGATCAGTTCAGACCATGGCAGTATATTCACTTCAAAGTTCTGGGATAGTTTCCAAGAGGCAATGGGAACTCATATTACCTGGAGCACTGCTTATCATCCCCAATCCCAAGGCCAAGTCGAGCGAGTCAATCAAATTCTTGAAGACATGCTTCGAGCTTGTGTTATTTCTTTCGGCAAGAAGTGGGAAGAATCTCTCCCTCATGCGGAGTTCTCTTATAACAACAGTTATCAAGCCAGCTTGAAGATGGCACCCTTTGAAGTGCTTTATGGACGTAAGTGCCGAACCCCTCTGAATTGGTCAGAAACTGGGGAACGGACGCTCATTGGTCCAGACATTATTCAGCAAGCTGAAGAGCAGGTTCGCATTATCCGGGATAATCTCAAGGCGGCCCAGTTCCGCCAGAAGAGCAACTATGACCGGAAACACTGGGGTTCAACTTATCAACTTGGTGAACAAGCTTATCTGCGTGTCACTCCTTTGAGAGGCACTCATCGGTTAGGAGTCAAGGGCAAGCTAGCTCCGCGCTACATTGGTCCTTTCCGCATTCTGGCCCGTCGTGGATTGGTGGCTTATCAATTGGAGTTGCCACCTCAGTTCTCTCATGTCCATGATGTCTTCCACGTGTCGCAACTTCGTCGATGCTTCAAGGATCCGGAATGTGAAGTGGATCTGGAATTGATTGAAGTTCAAGATGATCTCACATACAAGGAGCATCCGATCTGCATTCTTGAAGAAGCTAAACGTCGAACACGCCAGAAGGTTACGAAGTTCCTCAAGGTGCAATGGTCAAATCATTCTAAGGATGAAGCCACTTTGGAACGCGAGGATAACCTCCATGCTGAATACCCCGACATGTTCCCTTCTACCTCTTAATTCTCGGGACGAGAATTTCTTTCAGAGGAGGAGAGTTGTAACACCCCGGTGTAATGATGCTACAGTAACCCCTGGGGTTAAGTTAATCTTTTTGCTAAACATGTGCCTGATCATTATTGTCTCATGTTCTTTCAAAATTCTAGTTGAATTCAAATTCAAATTCTGTGTGAAATTCAAAATGCTCAGACATGAAAACAAAAATGTTCATCATGTGCCAAATATTCCACAACTAATATTGGTGGTGAACCAACATTTTTGCAAAGGGTTTAAGTCGCCTAAACTACTTAAAACAGTGACCTAAGCAATAAATTAAATGCCTTTTTAATTTATAAAATTGGCATTTCTTTTTCTAAAGTCTCACAATTTTTTTGTGGCACTGCAATATACTTCTTTGAAATTATTTTGGCCAATGGCATAATTTTTGCAAAGTCTTTATTGGCTAAAAGAAAAAAAGGAAAAGGAAAGACGAAGGGGTGGGAGAGCCCCTGGCCTCCCCTTGGGCTTCGGCCCATCCCAGCAGGCCGGCCCACCTCACCCAGCCTGGCCGGTCCAGCTCCCCGAAGCGCGCCTCCCTCCTGTTCCCCCGACCGGGCGAGGCACAGCGCGCCCGTCGCCGCCGAACCACCTCGCCGTCGACGCCTCCGCGAGAGGATAAGGCCTCCGGCCCCCCTCGACGCCTCGACCTCCTTCTCAGCTAGTCCCACTCACCTCCGCCTCTCCCACTCCCCTCTAGATTCCCCTCGAGCTCTCCCCTCTCTCTGACCCGGGCGCGCCTGCCACCGTCGTCGCGTCGATCCCGCGACCATCGTCTTCGCCCCACGTCGCCAACATGCCGTCGGCGTTCGCCGCCGTCCTCCACGTCGAACGGTGCCCAATGTTGGAGCCGGAAGGCTCCGCAGCGCCGGATCCACCCCATCTTCCTCCTCGGGACGCCCGAGCTCGCCGCCGTCGATTCGCTCCGCCGAGCCTCCCTCGAGCCCACGTTTGCACACCTACAGGCGCCCGGTGAGCTTCGCACCTCCTCCCCCTCTCCGTTAGCTCTCTCTAGCCCCGTAGCCACAGTCATTTGCGTGGCCGAACCCGTTGCCGCCTAGCTCGTCGCCGGCGCAGACCCGGTGACCTTTTGGTCCCTCCAACATGTCCAACAAGCTCCATGCGTCGCGTAGACCTCACCCAGCTCCTTAGTTCGTCAACACGCGCATCGCAACGCCGGTTCCGTCGCCGCCCGAACCTCGCCTCCGCCACCCCTCGTCACCGGCGCCGTTCCCGGCCAACTCCAGCGAAGCCAACACCATCGTTCGACTCGCGGGCGAGGGCTCGTCCGAACGCAGCCAACTGCGCGGCAAATGGTGCCCTCTAGCGCCTTTCCGGGCTGCTCCGCCGCGCGCCGCCGTGCTTTGGGTCGCCGGAGTAGCTCCGGCGACGCGTTCGACATGGCGCCAGCGTGGCCGTGGGCTCCACGCATTGGGCCGCTGACCGCTGGGCCCCGCGGGCCCAGTTGACCAAGTCAATTACCCACGTGGCAGCTCTGGCTCGCTGACATGTGGGTCCCGTGAGTAAAACATTTAGAAAGACAAACGATCAATTAAAACGTTAGTTAAATTAGTTAGTTAATTAGTACTAACTAGTCACTAACTACTGGGGCCCACGCCCCCTAACTAACCCTGTTAGTTTAGTTAAGCCTCTGTTAGACAAAGAGGCTGACAGGTGGGTCGCACCTGTTAGTTTGACTGGTTAGCAGAGCTGACGCAGTGCTGATGTCACTGCTGACACAATAAACCTTTTCTGCTTTTAAAATAATTCAGAAGTTGGTTTAAACTTCTAAAATCCATAACTTTTAAACCGTAGCTCGGATGAAAATGTTTTCTACATGAAAGTTGCTCAGAAAAATCCAACGAATCTGAATACGCGGTCAGTTCATCTATCACATGCCCCTGGTGAGGGAGTCCTGGATTAGGGGGTGTTCGGGTAGCCGGACTATACCTTCAGCCGGACTCCTGGACTATGAAGATATAAGATTGAAGACTTCGTCCCGTGTCCGGATGGGACTTTCCTTGACGTGGAAGGCAAGCTTGGCAATGCGGATATTCAAGATCTCCTACCATTGTAACCGACTCTATGTAACCCTAACCCTATCCGGTGTCTATATAAACCGGAGGGTTTTAGTCCGTAGGAAAACTTCATCAACTCCATATACAACAATCATACCATAGGCTAGCTTCTAGGGTTTAGCCTCCTTGATCTCGTGGTAGATCTACTCTTGTACTACCCATATCATCAATATTAATCAAGCAGGACGTAGGGTTTTACCTCCATCAAGAGGGCCCGAACCTGGGTAAAACATCGTGTTCCCTGCCTCCTGTTACCATCCGGCCTAGACGCACAGTTTGGGACCCACTACCCGAGATCCGCCGGTTTTGACACCGACATTGGTGCTTTCATTGAGAGTTCCTCTGTGTCGTCGCCTTTAGGCCCGATGGCTCCTTTGATCATCAACAACGATGCGGTCCAGGGTGAGACTTTTCTCCCCGGACAGATCTTCGTCTTCGGCGGCTTCGCTCTGCGGGCCAATTCGCTCGGCCACCTGGAGCAGATCGAAAGCTACGCCCCTGGCCATCAAGTCAGGTTTGGAAGCTTAAACTACACGGCTGACATCCGCGAAGACTTGATCTTCGACGGGTTCGAGCCACGGCCAAGCTGTAACACCCCGGATGCAACTTTCCCAATTTGTACTCCAACTCTTGCCGTTTCCGGCGTTAAGTTATATTTATTTCTCGGGTTCGGGTCTTTGTCTCCATGTGTTGTTTTCGTTTTCATGCATCTCATATCATGTCATCATGTGCATTGCTTTTACATACGTGTTCGTCTCATGCATTCGAGCATTTTCCCCGTTGTCCATTTTGCATTCCGGCGCTTCGTTCTCCTCCGGTGGCCATTTCTAGCTTTCTTTCGTGTGTGGGGATTAAAAATTTCCGTATTGGACCGAGACTTGCCATGCGGCCTTGGTTTACTACCGGTAGACCGCCTGTCAAGTTTCGTATCAATTGGACTTCGTTTGATACTCCAACGGTTAACCGAGGGACCGAAAGGCCTTGTGTGTGTTGCACCCCAACACCCCTCCAATTTGGCCCAAAACCCACCAAACTCTGCTCCATGTCCTAGAGCGTTCGATCACGATCGCGTGGCTGAAAACCGCACCTCATTTGGACTCTCCTAGCTCCCTCTATGCCTATATATACACCCCTCCGTTTCCGGATCATCTCCCCTCTCGAAACCCTAAAAAAATAGATCCACCGCGCCGGCCGGACACGTCCGATCCGACCGAACGCATCGCCGCAGCCAGCCAGGCGCCGCCACGTGGCGGGCGGACCACTTCACCGCCGCCGCTGGCACCGGCCCGCCGGGGCCCAGGAGGGGCCCTCCAGGCCCGGTCGACCGCGCGCGCCCCGCACCCTCTTCTCCCCGTGCTCCGGCGGCCACCGCCACCGACGCCCCCGCCGGCCGCCGAGCCGCCCTTTCCGGCGACCTTCGCCGGCTACCTCCACCGGCAGCCTCGGGCGCTGCTTACGCCGGTGGACGCCGCCCCTCGACGCCGGCGAGCGCGCCTCGCCGTCCGCGTCACGCCGCCCCTCGGTCCGGCCACCGCCTCGCCTTCCTCCTCTCCGGCCAGCTCGAGCTCCGGCGAGCTCCATCTCTGACGATCTCCGAAGTCCGCGCCCTGCTACAGTGCATCTCAGATCTGAGATCCGTTTTAACCTAACGGTTGACTTTTCCCTCTCCCCCTTAATTTTTTATGCAATCTTTGACTGATGATATCTCCGCATCCGTAACTCCGTTTTGGACTTATAGTATATCAAAATGTTCGTCTCGACGAGTAAATCATTTCATTCCATTGCATCTTTTTCATTTGAGTTCTTCTTGTTGCCCGAAATGCTGTTAGAAGGAGGCTTCGTTAGTTAATTGTCAGATCTGCTAGTTCATTTTAGACTTTTGTCATTTTTGCCATGATTCTTGTGTGCATGCTATGCCTGTGAGTCCTTCATATGTTTTGTTAAGCATTTTGTCTTCTTTCCAGAGGTGCAACCCATGCATTTTTAGGATGTGTGTGGTGACTAGTGCAAGCTTGCAAAGTGAGGCACCCGGTAAATCTGTTTTCAGGGACTTAGTTGTTTTCACTAAGTCTGGGATATTTTAGTTCATGATGCCATATGTTCAGCTTGTTTCCTAGTGATCCGTGCCTCTTTTGAGGATGATCAGTAAAGGAGTTTTGTTAATCATGTTATGCTCTATCGATCCATGTCTTTTTTTGCAATTTTCGAGCACCCTAGCTTGAGTCAATCGAGCTCTACTTTTGCTTCGTGGTGAATCTGGGCAGATCGTCAACTCGTTTGCGATTTTGCCGGCGTTGTTGTAGTTGATCCGTGCATGCTATGCCATTGTTCTTGCCATGTATAGCTTGTATTTTGTGCGTTCTTTATGGGTGTATGCTTGCCTTGCCATGACTTGCACCGTAGTGAGTGCATCGAGCTCGTTTACATGCCTTCGTGAGTTATATTTCAGCATGTCTCAGTTTTCACTAAGTCTGAAAACTGATTGTGTTTTAGCTATGTTCGTGTGCCCGTTAGTATATTTTGTGATCCCTTTTGCCCTCAGGTCACTTAGGGACTTTTGTTAAGCTTGTTGAGTAACTCCATTCCATGTTCTTACTTATCTTAATCAAGTCATGTATCATGTTGTTTTGCTGCTCCGAAGAGGGCTTCGTGATCTGAAATTTCAGACAAGTGTTAATTTCACTAAGTCTGGAATCTGTTTTGCATTTGCGTTTTTGCCATGCTTGATTGAACCTCTCAATGGATGAATTGGCCGTGGCTCAGTGCTAGTCTTTTGTTAAGCATCTTGTGTGCATCCCTGCCATGTATTTTGTTGTCATGTTTGGTGGCTGTAGCATGTTCATCTCATTGCATTATATGCCTACTTGCTGTAAATCGCAGACCGGTGTCATTCTTAAAACGCTTGCCATTTCCAAACCGTAACTCCGATTCCAATGATCTTTATATCGTTTTCAAGCGATTTCATCCCCTCTATCCAGTGGAACACTTGGAATTCCAAGTTGAGTCCAGGTTCATGCATTTCCTGTCATTTCTTGCATTTTGCATCCCGTATCGCATCCCGCATAGCATATCATCATTTCATCATATTGCTTTGTCTTGCACGTGGTTGATTGTATCCTTGTTTCTTGTTTGTCTTGTTTGGGTAGAGCCGGGAGACGAGTTCGCTACCGAGGAGCCCGTTGAGTTTGCTTGTGAGGATCCAGTCAACTCTGACAACTGTGCAGGCAAGATGATCATACCCTCGAAATCACTACTATCTTTGCTATGCTAGTTTGCTCGCTCTTGCTATGCCAATGCTACGATGCCTACCTTTTGCTTGTCAGCCTCCCAATTGCCATGTCAAACCTCTAACCCACCTTGTCCTAGCAAACCGTTGATTGGCTATGTTACCGCTTCGCTCAGCCCCTCTTATAGCGTTGCTAGTTGCAGGTGAAGATTGGAGCCGTTCCTTGTTGGAACATCTATTTACTTGTTGGGATATCATTATATTGCTATATTATCTTAATGCATCTATATACTTGGTAAAGGGTGGAAGGCTCGGCCTCTCGCCTAGTGTTTTGTTCCACTCTTGCCGCCCTAGTTTCCGTCATATCGGTGTTATGTTCCCGGATTTTGCGTTCCTTACACGGTTGGATTATAATGGGAACCCCTTGATATTTCGCCCTTATTAAAGCTTTTCCAGCAATGCCCAACATTGGTCTTACCATTTGCCACCTAGCCTTTTCTTTCCCTTGGGTTCTGCAGACTCAAGGGTCATCTTATTTACCCCCCCGGGCCAGTGCTCCTCTGAGTGTTGGTCCAAACTAGAGCCCCTTGCAGCGCCACCTCGGGGAAACTCGAGGGCTGGTTTTAGTTGTACGGATTGCTTATCTGAGTGTGCCCTGAGAAAGAGATATGTGCAGCTCCTATCGGGATTTGTCGGCACATTCGGGCGGTGTTGCTGGTCTTGTTTTAACCTGTCGAAGTGTCTTGAGTTACCGAGATACTGAGTCTAATCGGAACGTCTTGGGAGGAGGTCTATTCCTTCGTTGACCGTGAGAGCTTGTCATGGGCTAAGTTGGGACTCCCCTGTAGGGATTGAACTTTCGAAAGCCGTGCCCGCGGTTATGGGCAGATGGGAATTTGTTAATGTCCGGTTGTAGATAACTTAAACCTTAATTAATTAAAATGAATCAACTGAGTGTGTCGCCGTGATGTCTCTTCTCGGCGGAGTCCCGGAAGTGGACACGGTGTTGGAGTTATGCTTGCGCAGGTTGTTCTTCTAGATTCTCGCTCGCGCCTTGCCTCCTCTTCTCGCTCTCTTTTGCGTATAAGTTAGCCACCACATATGCTAGTCGCTTGCTGCAGCTCCACATATACTTTTGCCTTACCCTTCCTATAAGCTTAAATAGTTTTGATCGCGAGGGTGCGAGATTGCTGAGTCCCTGTGGCTCACAGTTACTATAAATCCAGATGCAGGTCCAGGTGATTCCGTTCCAGGTGACGAGTACGAGCTCAAGTGGGAGTTCGACGAGGACTCTCAGCGATATTATGTGTCTTTTCCTGATGTTCAGTAGTGGTGCCTAGTTGGGGTTTGATTCAGGGCCTTGTCGCATGTTGGGTTTTCTTCTATTTTGGCGCCGTAGTCGGGCCATGAGTGTTTGTATGATGGATGTTATTTATGTACTTTGATGTGACGTGGCGAGTGTAAGCCAACTATGTATCTCCCCTTTTTATTATATATTACATGGGATGTTGTAATGATTGCCTGACTTGCGACATTGCTTTCAATGCGGTTATGTCTCTAAGTCGTGCCTCGACACGTGGGAGCTATAGCCGCATCGAGGGCGTTACACAAGCGCGCCGCACTACCTCGAGGGGCATGATCTAGCTCTGCCCCCGGACAGTGTCCTGGAGGCTGCACACGCATTGGTTCCGACCCCTAACTCGGAGCCTATTGCGCCAATCGAGGATGAGCGGTTGGACATCACCTCGGGGGCTGCGATCCCGAAAGCGATCGAGCGGAACGCTAGCCCCGCACTCTGCGCGACCCATGACTCCGAGGATCCGGACTCCTTCCCGGACTCCGAACCCCCCGCGCCCCTGCCAATCGAATCCGATTGGGCGCCGATAATGGAGTTCACCGCCGCAGACATCTTTCAGCATTCGCCTTTTGATGACATCCTGAATTCTCTTAAGTCTCTCTCTTTATCAGGAGAGCCCTGGCCGGACTACGGTCAGCGAGGGTGGGATACGGACGATGAGGAAATTCAAAGCCCACCCACCACCCACTTTGTAGCCACTGTTGACGATATAACCGACATGCTTGACTTCGGCTCCGAAGACATCGACGGCATGGACGACAATGTAGGAGACGAACAGGAACCAGCACCTGTAGGGCGCTGGAAGGCCACCTCGTCATATGACATATATATGGTGGATACTCCAAAAGATGGAGATGGCGATGGGACAGTGGGGGATGACGCCCCCAAGAAACAGCCAAAGCGCCGGCGTCAGCGGCGCCGCTCTAAATCCCGCCAAAGCAAAAACGGTGATTCCGGCACGGGAGATAATACTGCCCCGGATAGCACCGAAGAACACCCACCTCAGCAAGATTCGACACAGGAAGATGGAGAAGCCAGCCCTCATGAGGGAGCGGCAGACTGAGAGGTCGAGGATGATAACTATACGCCTCCCTCCGAAGACGAGGCAAGCCTCGATGACGACGAATTCGTCATACCATCAGACCCCGCCGAACAAGAGCGTTTTAAACGCAGGCTTTTAGCCACGGCAAGCAACCTCAAGAAAAAGCAGCAACAACTTAGAGCTGCCCAAGATTTGCTAGCTGACAGATGGACTGAAGTCCTTGCGGCCGAAGAGTATGAACTTGAACGCCCCTCCAAGAATTACCCAAAGCGCAGGCCGCTACCCCAATCAGAGGAGGAAGCACCTACTTCACCAGTGCATGACATGGCAGACCGGCCACCTCGCGGCCGTGACAGAGAGGCCTCTCGGCCCTCCACCCAAGCCATGCCCCGACGCCGCTCAACTAAGGCACGGGAAAATGTGCCCGACCTGTGAGACATACTGGAGGATAAGGCAAGACAAACAAGATCGATCTACGGATCGCGCAGGCGCCCTACGACATGTGACAATGATCTTCACTCCGGATACAACAAATCCGGCCGGGCCAAACACAACAGACATAGCTCTTCCGAGCTGCGTCGTGATATAGCCCAGTACAGAGGCGCCGCACACCCGCTATGCTTCACGAATGAAGTAATGGATCATAAAATCCCAGAGGGTTTCAAACCCGTAAAAATTGAATCATACGATGGCACAACAGACCCGACGGTATGGATCGAGGATTATCTCCTTCACATCCACATGGCACGCGGCGATGATCTACACGCCATCAAATACCTCCCGCTCAAACTTAAAGGACCGGCTCGGCATTGGCTTAACAGCTTGCCAGTAGACTCAATCGGTTCTCGGGAGGACCTGGAAGCCGCATTCCTCGACAACTTCCAGGGCACTTACGTGCGACCACCGGATGCCGATGACTTAAGCCACATAATTCAGCAGCCAGAGGAATCGGCCAGACAATTCTGGACATGGTTCCTAACAAAGAAAAACCAGATAGTCGACTGTCCGGACGCAGAGGCCCTACCAGCCTTCAAGCATAACATCTGCGACGAGTGGCTTGCCCGGCACCTGGGATAGGAAAAGCCGAAATCCATGGCAGCCCTCACGACACTCATGACCCGCTTTTGCGCGGGAGAAGACAGCTGGCTAGCTCGCAGTAACAACTTATCAAAGAACCCTGGTAATTCGGATACCAAGGACAAAAGTGGCAGGACACGTCGGAATAAGCAAAAACGCCGCGTTAGCAGCGACAGCAATGAAGACACGACAGTCAATGCCGGATTCAAAGGCTATAAATCCGGTCAGCGGAAAAAGCCATTCAAAAAGAATACTCAGGGCCCGTCCAGTTTGGACCAAATACTCGATCGCTTGTGCCAGATACATGGCACCCCTGAAAGGCCATCCAATCACACTAACAGGGATTGTTGGGTGTTCAAGCAGGCAGGCAAGTTAAGGGCCGAAAACAAAGACAAGGGGCTGCACAGCGACGACGAGGAGCCCAAGCCGCCGAACAACAATGGACAGAAGGGCTTTCCCCCACAAGTGCGGACGGTGAACATGATATACGCAACCCACATTCCCAAGCGGGAGCGGAAGCGTGCGCTACGGGACGTATACGCGATAGAGCCAGTCGCCCCAAAGTTCAACCCATGGTTCTCCTGCCCGATCACTTTTGATCGAAGGGACCATCCCACTAGCATCCGTCATGGCGGCTTCGCCGCATTGGTTCTCGACCCAATCATCGACGGATTTCATCTCACAAGAGTCCTCATGGACGGCGGCAGTAGCCTGAACCTGCTTTATCAGGATACAGTGCGGAAAATGGGCATAGATCCCTCAAGGATTAAGCCCACAAGAACGACCTTTAAAGGCATTATACCAGGTATAGAAGCCAACTGTACAGGCTCAGTAACACTTGACGTGGTCTTCGGATCCCCGGACAATTTCCGAAGCGAAGAGTTAATCTTCGATATAGTCCCGTTGCGCAGTGGCTATCACGCCCTGCTCGGACGAACCGCATTCGCAAAGTTCAATGCGGTGCCGCACTACGCATATCTCAAGCTCAAGATGCCAGGCCCTCGAGGAGTAATCACGGTGAACGGAAACACCGAACGCTCCCTCCGTATGGAGGAGCACACGGCGGCTCTTGCAGCGAAAGTACAAAGTAGCCTTTCTAGGCAATTCTCCAGTCCGACCGTTAAAAAGCCAGACACTGCCAAGCGTGCCCGGAGCAACCCACAGCAGGACCACCTGGCACACTTTAAGCAAGCGTAGCAATGCGGCCCCAACCCCAGCTCTCGCGACATAGCGAAACCAGTACCTCGCGTACATAACTACGCCCTTGAAATACCATGGGCACAGGGGAAGGGGCACAATAACGGCACGCCCAAAATACGGCTTAAAATGTACTAGGGGCTGCCGGATTCTTTTTTTTAATTTTCTCTTACTTTCAGGACTCCATACTTCGGACGACCTGTTCAGCAATTCGACTGCCGCACAAACGATGCAAGATCCAGGGAGGCAGACAAGCCATGCCGCATTATGGAACTCCCAGGTGGTCTCTGTTACGAGCGGTATACCTGTTTTAAATACAATTCCGTGGCCTGCCCCTGGTCAGGACATACTAAATAGTCCAATATCTTTTGCTTACCGCACTATTTGTATCGTTCGGCTTTGATAAATAGCCTCTCTATAAACAATGCATAGCTTTCTGTCTATTTTTAGCATTATCATATTTTCATATATATGTTTATGACATGTTGCACCCGTACACTGTGGTACGGCAAAATACGTCAGGGGCTTTAGTACCCGTAAATATGGCGTGAGAAGTTCGTACACTTTCACAAGTGCGGCACCCCGAACTTATAGCACTATATGCATCGGCTCCGAATCATGATTTGGGTCAATAGTTGGGTTTGCCCGGCTCCTATGTTTTGGTGCCTTACGTTTTGCTATATCGGCTAAGGTAGCACTAGGAGAACCACTGCGATTGTGCCCCGGTTGAGCTGGGTTAAGCACCTCAGTGGAGAAAGCTAAAACTGACTGTCATGATGTGGCGAGAGACCGGTCGCTGTTCGAGAGGTTTTTCGAGTCCCTAAAGGCTTATGCCGCTTCGAGCGAGGAGCCGGCTTTGTCCGGCCAAGGCGTGGATAGCACCCCGAACTCGGTCTTCCGAACTAGGGGCTTCGCCGAAATTTAAAATTATAGAGTTCTATGGCTAAGTGAGAGTGTTCAAGCATTATAGTCCGATTGCCTGGTTCGTTGTGCTGACCGCCTCCCTCGACGGACCCAATCATGGGAAAAAGAGCGCTCAGGTTTATCCCGAACACCCCAGCACTAGTGGCATGGGGGCAGAAGCCGACGACTGGCCATCTCTCAATTTTTTGATAAACGGCCGCACAGAAAGTAATATTTCAAGCATTGCTTAGCGCATATGAACAAGTTTTCAGCGCACAGGATAACACGAGCGAGTTCATTCAAAAATTACATCCTTGTTACATTCATCCGCCACAAGGCGGGCACCCGCTAGAACATCCTTATAGTAGTTCTCGTGCTTGCGATGCTCCTTCCCCAGCGGCGGCCCGTCCCTCACAAGCTTCTCACCGTCCAGCTTGCCCCAGTGCACCTTTGCACGGGCAAGGGCCCTACGGGCACCTTCAATGCAGACGGAGCGCTTGATGACCTCGAGCCTTGGACAGGCCTCCACTAGTCGCGGCACCAGCCCGAAGTAGCTCCCTGGCAGGGCCTCTCCGGGCCATAGCCGAACTATGAAGCCCTTCATGGCCTGTTCGGCCACCTTGTGGAGCTCGACCAGCTGTTTCAGCTGGTCGCTCAAGGGCACAGGGTGTCCGGCCTCAGCATACTGAGAACAGAACACCTTCTCCGTCGAGCTGCCCTCTTCGGCTCGGTAGAATGCGGCAGCGTCAGATACGCTGCGGGGAAGATCTGCGAATGCCCCTGGAGAGCTTCGGATTCGGGTAAGTAACAAGTACTTCACTTTTATACTTCTACTTTGCATAAAGAATGCCTTACCCGCCGCTATCTTTTTCATCTTCTCCAATTCCTGGAGGGCCTTCTGGGCTTCGGCCTTGGCAGATTTGGCATTTTTAAGGGCCGCAGCAAGCTCGGACGCTCGCGTCTTCGAGTCGAGCTCCAAACTCTCATGTTTTTTCATGAGAACCTGAAGCTCTTGCCGCACCTCGCCGACCTGCGCCTCAAATTTCTCCCGCTCGACACGCTCCGTGGCCGCTTTCTTCTCGGCCTCGGACAGCGCCTGCTTGAGGGTCGCCACCTCAGTTGTGGCCCCTACAATACGCAGTATACTCCTGTCATTTTTTTCAATTGCGCCTCCCTATAGGCATTTTTTCTATAAGGTATTTCTTACCTTCTTGCTCCTCGAGCTGCCGTTTGGCAAGGCCGAGCTCTTGCTCGGTCCGCTCGAGGCCCTGTTTTAGGGCACCCACCTCCGTAGTCAGTGCGGCGGTGGCTAGCAGCGAAGCCTGCATACGCATATTGACTCTTTGTTGTTAGACTCCTGCGAAATTTAATAGATCCTCTATTTGGCTTTTCTTTCCGAACGCCAAACAAAGCATTAGGGGCTACTGTCTATGCAGTTATATTTTTACATATTTTTTACTTACCTTGAAGCCTGTTAGAAGGCTAGCGCAAGCTTCACTCAGTCCGCTCTTGGCGGACTGAACCTTCTGGATCACCGTACTCATAATAGTACGGTGCTCCTTGTCGATGGAGGCGCCGTCAAGCACCTCCAGCAGATTGTCCGGCACCTCCGGTTGGACGGAGGCTGTCGGCTCAGAAGGCTTACTCCTCCTGGAAGGAGTTCGCCTACCGTGGTCCGGAACTGTTGTAGATTCCGGTGCGGTGTCCGGCTCAAAGCCGGACTTGGAGCCCTGGGGGGTCTTGTCCCCTTCACTCCTGGAGTCCGGGAGGTTGCCTTGTGGCTCCTCCGGGACCACCTCCTCCTACCCCGGGGCTTGTCGCGACGCCACTTCGGCGTCGTCCGCAGTGCGGGGGGAGACAGCGGGCGGAACTGAGTTCACGTCCGATGAGTCCAGGGAGCCACCCGACGATTCGTCGACTTCGGCACGGGGCGGACTGCGTAATTATATTTGACATTAGGGAAAGCTGTGCAACAAAAGGAATATCACGAGTTACTCTGGTATCCGAACACTTACGATCTGGCCGCTTGGCCCTGTCCGGCCACTCCTCTTCGTCCTCGTCGGCGTCGGGGACGTAGTCCGGCGGAGGGGTTTTCCTCTTCTTGGACCCCTCGGCCTCCCCCACTTGGGTGGCCTTCCTTTTCTTTCCTTCCCCCGCTGGAAGGGGAGAGGTTTCTTCTTCCTCCTCCTCGTCTTCACGGGAGGAGTGCGTCTCGGACTCGTCGGACGACGAGTTTGACACCACCATATGCTGGGAACTCTTTCGAGTCCCCGTGGCCTTCTTATTCTTGGCCTTCTTCTCTGGCACCACATAAGGTGCCGGAACCAGCAGCTTCTCTAGGAGAGCTGGGGCTGGGTCTTCGGGCAAGGGAGCCGGGCAGTTAATCTGTCCGGACTTCTCCCGCCAATCCTGTCAAAGGTGAGGGAGTTTAGATCCCGCATAGAGTCAACTATGAAAAAACTTAACATCCTGTAAAAGATGGAAATATCTTACCTCGCCAGCAGGACGCTGCGAGCTGAATCCGCGGTCTTCGGAGGCGGATGTGGGAGCCTCGGCGCCTTTGGTTAGCCCCCTCCAGACATCTTCGTACGTCGTGTCGAAGAGCCTGCTCAGAGTTCGGTGCTGCGCCGGGATGAACTCCCACAAATTGAAGTCCCGTTCTTGACACGGAAGGATCCGGCAGACAAGCATGACCTGGATTATGTTGACAAGCTTGAGCTGCTTGTTCACCAGGGACTGGATGCATTTTTGCAGTCCGGTCAACTCTCCTTCGTCGCCCACGACAAGCTCGTCTCCTTCCAGGACGTGAGCCATGTAGGGGGCCCGGATCGGAATTCAGGGGCTGCGATCCACTTCGGATCGCATGGGTCGGTGATGTAAAACCACCCTGACTGCCACCCCTTCAAGGTCTCCACATAGGAGCCCTCGAGCCATAGGACGTTGGCAATTTTGCCCGCCACGGAACCTCCGCACTCCGCCTGGTTGCCGCGCACCACCTTGGTCTTGACGTTAAAGGTCTTGAGCCAGAGGCCGAAGTGAGGGCGGACACGGAGAAAAGCCTCGCACACGACGATAAACGCCGAGATGTTGAGGACGAAGTTCGGGGCCAGATCGTGGAAATCCAGGCCGTAGTAGAACATGAGCCCCCGGACAAATGGGTGGAGTGGAAAACCCAGTCCGCGGAGGAAGTGGGGGAGAAATACTACCCTCTCATGGAGCCTTGGGGTGGGGAGAAGCTGCCCCTCTTCGGGAAGCCGGTGCGCGATGTCCTTGGACAGGTATCCGGCCTTCCTTAGCTTCTTGATTTTATCCTCCGTGGCAGAGGAGACCATCCACTTGCCTCCCGCTCCGGACATTGCTGGAGAAGGTTGAGGTGGGAAGTGCGGGCTTGGGCGCTGGAGCTCGGATGCGCAGGAGATGGATAGGCAAAGGAGGAAGAAGGCGTAGGTAAAAAGGTGGATCCTTATCCCCTTATATGGGTAGATGCGGTTGTGCGTCCCCGCCTGCCTAGTAAAACTCGCTTTCCTCCCAAGCGCCATGATAAGTGGCGCGGTTGGATTACCCACGTCCGTATTGATGAGAATCCTGTAAAAGGAGGGTACATGATCTCTGCTTCGACAAGACGTGCGAAGGAAACCGCTTCGCAAAACACGCTGAGGTGGGAAAGTAAAAACGATTTGAGTAAAGGACTTGGCTGTAGTGTGATGACGCACTGCGGAATATGTCAGCAGATTTGATTTGTGGTAATATTATTCTCTCTACGGCAATATGTGGAAGCTTATTTTGTGGAGCCGAACACTACTCTTGGTGTTTACAAACTTTTATGAAGAATTTGGAGGAGGAACCCGCCTTGCAATGCCGAAGACAATTTGCGCGCTGGACTCGTCGTCATTGAAGCCTGGTTCAGGGGCTACTGAGGGAGTCCTGGATTAGGGGGTGTTCGGGTAGCCGGACTATACCTTCAGCCGGACTCCTGGACTATGAAGATACAAGATTGAAGACTTCGTCCCGTGTCCGGATGGGACTTTCCTTGGCGTGGAAGGCAATCTTGGCGATGCGGATATTCAAGATCTCCTACCATTGTAACTGACTCTAGGTAACCATAACCCTATCCGGTGTCTATATAAACCGGAGGGTTTTAGTCCGTAGGACAACTTCATCAACTTCATATACAACAATCATACCATAGGCTAGCTTCTAGGGTTTAGCCTCCTTGATCTCGTGGTAGATCTACTCTTGTACTACCCATATCATCAATATTAATCAAGCAGGACGTAGGGTTTTACCTCCATCAAGAGGGCCCGAACCTGGGTAAAACATCCTGTCCCCTGCCTCCTGTTACCATCCGGCCTAGACGCACAGTTCGGGACCCACTACCCGAGATCCGCCGGTTTTGACACCGACACCTGGCATGCTGAACATGGAACTTTTCCCCTCTTTTCCTCGGTCCGGAATCCGCCTAACGCCGGGAATTCATCCTCGGATGTTTATCCCCTCCGTCTGCAACGTGTAGTACTACGTTAGGGCAACCCTAGCTCTGCCCGTCATCATGTTATGCCTTGTGATGCATTGTTTGCTCTGTATTTACTATTTCTTCCCCCTCTTCTCTCCGGTAGACCCCGAGACCGATTATGCCGCTGTGATCGACTACGTCACCGACGACCCCTCCTTCTTGTCTGAGCAACCAGGCAAGCAAAACCCCCTTGAGCATTTCGATATCGCCCATTTCTTTCCCTCTCATTCTTGCATTAGAATTGCTACTGCTTTCTGTATGATCCTACTCTGATGCATAGCCTGTTGTTGTTACCTGTTTTCATACCTTACCTGCTTAGTATAGGTTGGTTAGTGATCCATCAGTGACCCCCACCTTGTCCCAGTTGCCCCGCTTTATGTTCGATGACTCGATCAACGTGATCGATGTCCAGGCCCCGACACCGCACATCACCCCCTAGTTGTACGACTCTGTAGAGTTACCATCGAGTGCCGAGGGTGGAACCTCTTACATCACTCCTGATGAGACCTCTATAGTGTAGCTATTCAGTCGTGGTCATCGAGGGTGATTTCCTCCTTAACCACTTCCGTTACCGCTCTGTCATGCAACCCCTCAAGTGTGAGCCTCGAGGGTGGATCCTCTTACGTTCACCATGATGATAACATCGAGTGGGATTCACCGGGGGTGATTCCTCGGGTTTTCCCCTTGGTGTTAGACACACAGTTACTATGGTTACTATGACTTTACACTGAGCCATGTTACTAAAGACGGGTCGGCCCTGAGGGGTACCCGCGCGAGCTTAATAGCGAGTGATATGGAGTTGGGTTGACTTGGAAGGTGCCCGCGAGATACTTACAAGGCATGGCCGGACATTCTTAGCCCTTGCTGCGAGTACTCGAGACGGGGCGACGGGGTCACATCGATCGTGAGTCTCTGCTCATTACCGCGTGCTCCTAATCCACTACGGTTTGGATATTTGATCCGAGGGGCCTTTGACCTGATAGCACTAACCATCACGTGGGCATAGTATGGGCGTTCTGCATCGTATACATCGGCCGAAGCTTAATAGACGTCAGCAACTGAGCGGCGCGCGCCGGGTTGGACTGCGTAAGCTCCCGCCTTGTTGAAGGAGGTAGCTAGGTCTGCTCACCGGCCGCGTTCGCAACGTGCAGTAGTTCCCGAGGAGATGGCCCATGACCCCCGGGGGCATAGGTTTAGTCCGGCATGCTGACCTCTCTATTAAGCCTAGGTCGGGTTGCGGCGTATTGTTTGGCCGAGGCCGGGCATGATCCAGGAAAGTGTGTTCGGCCGGAGTTAATCGAGCGTGGTGGGTAAGTTGGTGCACCCCTGCAGGGAAGAAAACATCTATCGATAGCCTGTCCTACGGTAATGGACACTTGGAGTTGTATCCCGATCGATACAACTAGAACTGGATACTTGTGATGAGAAATGGATGGATATGAGACTTGGATATGAGATGATAACTGGATAGTATGGCTCTGGGATTGCTTTCTCGCAGGGAGTCAAGAAAGGATCTCTGGCCGAGGTTGATAACACTCCTACTTTACATTATGTTGATCTGCACTCTTCTATATGCTGCAAGATGCTTGAAGATGCTAGTCTTCGATAGGCTAGGCCTTTCACCTTCTTTCTGGCATTCTGCAGTTTAGTCCACAAATACAACCCATTTCCTTTGATACAGATGCATACTTAGTTTAGATTTGATGTAAGTCTTGCGAGTACTTTGGATGAGTACTCACGGCTGCTTTGCTACCCCTTTTCCCCCATACCCGATTGGTGCGACCAGATGACGGATCCCAGGAGCCAGACGACACCACTGATGACTACTACTACCCCGAGGGTGCCTACTACTACGTGACGGCCGCTGACGACTTGGAGTAGTTAGGAGGCTCCCAGGCAGGAGGCCTTGCCTTTTCGATCAATGTTGCTTTTGTGCTAGCCTTCTTAAGGCAAAACTTGTCTAACTTATGTCTGTACTCAGATATTGTTGCTTCCGCTGACTCTTGTGTATTCGAGCTTATGTATTCGAGCCCTCGAGGCCCCTGGCTTGTAATATAAAGCATGTATTAGTTTAATTTGTGTCTAGAGTTGTGTTGTGATATCTTCCCATGAGTCCTTGATCTTGATCGTACACATTTGCGTGTATGATTAGTGTACGGTCAAATCGGGGGCGTCACACCCTCGCAGATCTAGTTTCTGTACGAGCGAGGTTGGCTTCGTTGGCAATGATGTACTAGCTGAAAATTTCCCCAACCCTAATAAGGAGGAGAGAGTGTGCTTCGTTTCATTTCTCTTGCGGGGCTTAGGATTTTCGATCCATCCTTTTGTCAGGGGTTTGTTGGAGTTTTATTGCATCTAGCTACACAAGCTCACCCCAGGTTCGATTCTACGCATCTCAGGCTTCGTCGCTCTCTGCGAACTATTTCTGGGCTGCGAGGCCCATTTCGAACTTTCGAGAAAGTTCTTTTTCCTCGTCCCTCGCCATCGAGGGGATCCATATTTCAAGTGGGCGGCATGGCGCGTAGCCGGATCAGGCAACCCTATTGGAACTCCCAAAGAGGTATCCCCAGAATGGTCTTCGGAGTGGTTTTATATTGATGATGTTCCACTTCCGGACTCAGTTCGGCGCGGCCTCCCCGAATTTTCTAGGGCTCCTCTGAAGAAATGCCTCAATTGGCGTCCCCAGAGCCCCAAGGAGGAAGACAATGCTGAAGTGAAAAGGCTAGTCGGTAAGGTTAGATTACTAGCTCATACCGAGCTCTCAATAATCGAAGTCATGGCCATTGCAATAAAGCGATGTATCCAGCCCCTTCAGTCCAGAGTAACTCCTTTATGGTGCTACAATGAAGAAGACGGCGCATCTCGTTACAGATGCAAGGGTCTGGACACCCCGGCTGAACTGGCCATGATCCTGGCTGATCTGTATAAGGGGGAAAAAGAAGACTTCCTCCACTTAAACTGCCGAGAGGGTTATTCCATGTACAACCCCATTGAATGGGTAAGATTTTGATTATCGGTGATGCTTTACTGCTATTGAGGCACGCTAACCAAATTGTTCTTTGTTGTCTTGAAACAGTCATGGAGGAAGATGATCGAGGATGTTCACTGTCCTGCCCCACAGCGAGAGGATCATAATTGCAACGAAGACCCTAGCTTCTGCGAGGATCCGGATATATACATAGAGTTTGATGATGGAGTATTTTATCAGGCAAGCTTTGACGGCTCGGAAGTGGCTATTATGGCTGACTACCCCTGCCCCTATTCCTTCTCCATTGTAAGTATTCAAAAAGCTTTCTTCAAAAAGAACCTCTCACTTGCACCTTATCCTTTGTACTAAACTGTACTTCATAGGATCGGCGCTCGGCAAGCCGTATTACCTCGAGGGCGGCCTCTACGCAGGGGAATCGTTCAAAACAAAAGGAAACCGGGAGCGCTGTCAAGCCTTCTCCTCCTTCAAATAGGTATGTCCTTTGATATATGTCTAAGGATGAGATCAGATTGTTAAATTCCTCCTCTACCTCTATTTCAGGAGGAGTATGCGGCAAACTTTGGGAACACGCCCTGCTAGCCGAATGTTAGTTAATCCAGCGTGGAACTCGTCAACTAGGACGAGGGCTGATACAGTGCCAGCTCCGCCTCTTCAAGAGGATCCGAACGACGTATCCGTCATGAATTCTGAGTTAGAGAGCGTAATGAATCATCGTCAATAAAAAGAGGCCATGCATGCTCTAGTTTTCTCCGAGCAGGAATTTACCACACCCAGCTCTGTGGATGACTATATCCGAGCTGCCCGGGATGGACTTGCCGGAGTGACTCAACTGTTTTCAAAGGATATGCAGGTAATAGTTTGTGCAATTTTAATAGATATATGCCAGTAGCCCCCGAGACATGAAGCGGTTAGGCTTACCGATCTATGTATCATTGCAACCTGCAGGTTCTCCGGGAGAAGAACAACGCATTGTCCCAGGAGCTGAAGAAAAACCAAATAAAGCTAAATGCCACCACCACAGACTTTGCAGAGATGAAAAAGGCCACAATGACCGCTGATCAGAAGAGAAAGCTTGAGGAGGAAAATGATAAACAAGTCGAAGAGATAAAGAGCTTGAAGGCACAGTTATCGGCTGCACAGCGATAAAATAAGAAGTTGAAAGGCGGCATATTTGGTATGACCTTTTGAAACATCTAAAGGACATAGATCATCCGATAGTCTGGATTGTCACAACTTTGTTATTGCGGGTCTCTTAACCGATTGACCTGGGGAGGAAGTATCCAGATTTCAAGGCGACATGCTTAAGGAACTGTCTGTGATGCATGAACGAGCCTGAAAAGCTATGAGAAGTATGGAGAAGGCTTTATAGCCATCTAATGCCCCTTCGGAAAGTATGGATGGGTTAGCGAACCAGTTCAAAGGTGCTCGGCGCCATTGTGAGCTATGGAAGGCATATGCATGCTGGGAAGGTGCACGAGAATCGTGGGCGATGGTGAAAACGCGCTACACCGGACTCGATCCTAATCATATGGCTTGAGCTGGACCTCGAGGGCCCGACGGAAAGGAATTTCCCATGAACTTGGTGTACGACCAAGTGATGATAGCTGCGAAGTACTCGCAAGAAGACTGTAGTTTAGACAGTCTAATAAATGGTATAGATAAGGAGTAAGTGTTTGTTGTGATGTATCAATGCACCCCTACTCTTGAATTTTTATCTCCGACCAAACATGTGAAAATTTATCATCGCAGACTTTTGGCTTCAGCCTCTAAGCCAAGAAGGTGGAGTGTTTCCGGATACTATTGTGGAATGTAAGAAACATTCGTTATGTCCAGAAACCAGGCAATCTAGTCATATTGCTCGAACAGACAAAAATTTTGTTCCGGGAGGTATGTTATATTACTTATGTAAACATCTTCCAAGGAGAATAGTTCTGTTAGGGGTTCCTTTCCTTGGGTTGGCATGCTTAATAGCGCGTGCCTAGGTTTTGATCCAAATTATAGGGAACCTATCCTGCATTATTTGTTCAAAGATTTACAGGAACGTAACAATCTGTCATTGCTTGCCGACCAATTATTCTCTGAAGAATGCTAGCTTTCGGCTTCACCCGTCCGAGGTACAGGTCCGGATTACCTGGTTGTAACAATCGCAGAGGTGCTCCCTTTACACCCTAGCCAAACAATCATGAACGTAGGGTATAAACACAAAAGTGAGGCAACCCAGCTTGGCAAAAACTTCAGTCATAGAGGTGCATATAATGGCAAAAAAGTGTATATAACAAACGACATTGGTAATCTAAGCTCCAAGCTTTTAATAATAAGCTTCGTCAAAGAAGCCCCCAGTCATAGTGGGGTGTATACATTTAAAGATGTGTACCCCTAATAGTTCAGCATATCCGAACAGGCACTGGGAAGTATATAATAAAAAAGGAAGAGGAGAGAAAAATAAGAAAAACAAAGGGACTAAGAAAAAGGATTTGGACGAACTATGCGTAGAATCTTCGGAGCTGAGCAGCGTTCCATGGATTCGGATCGAGACGATTATCTGATGCATTACGAAGGCGATAGGCTCCTCCTGTGAGAACTTTGTCTATGATGAAAGCCCCTCCCATTTTGGTTTGAGCTTATCCTTCTTCTTCTCAGGGAGGCGCAGAACGAAATCACCGACATTATAAGTCTTGGCCCGCACTTCTATGCTTTGGTATCTTAGCCTGTTGTTGATAAAATGCGGAACAGGCTCATGCAATATCGCGCTCCTCTTCAAGGCCGTCTAGGTCATCCTACCGATCGAGCTCGGCTTCTCTCTCTTCATACATGCGCACTCAAGGTGAGTCATCAATAATGTCGCAGGGCAAGTGATACGTCTCCAACGTATCTACTTTTCCTAACGCTTTTCCTCTTGTTTTGGACCCTAATTTGCATGATTTGAATGAAACTAACCCCGGACTGACGCTGTTTTCAGCAGAACTGCCATGGTGTTGTTTTTGTGCAGAAATAAAAGTTCTCGGAATGGAACAAAACTTTGCGAGGATTTTTTATACAATAAATAAGAATTTCTAGAGCCAAGACCCACCGGAGGAGGGCACCTGGGTGGGCACAACCCACCAGGGCGCACCCCCTCCTGGCGCTCCCAGGTGGGTTTTCCTCACCTGGTGGCCCCACAGACCCTGAAACCGACGCTATAAAATCCTATTTTTCCAGAAAAAAAATCAGGGAGAAAGAATTATCGCGATCCACAAGACAGAGCCGTTGTCACATCCTGTTCGTCATTGGAGGCCAAATCTGGACTCCGTTTGGGGCTCCGGAGAGGGGGATCTTCGTTCTTCGTCATCACCAACCCTTCTCCATCGCCAATTCCATGATGCTCCCCACCGAGAGTGAGTAGTTCCTTCATAGGCTCACTGGTCGGTGAGGAGTTTGGATGAGATTCATCATGTTACCGAGTTAGTTTTGTTAGGGCTTGATCCCTAGTATCCACTATGTTCTAAGATTGATGTTGCTATGACTTTGCCATGCTTAATGCTTGTCACTTTGGGCTCGGGTGCCATGAACTCAGATCTGAACTGTTTATGTTATCACAGTTATATCCATGTTCTAGATACGATCTTGCAAGTTATAGTCACCTTCTACGTGTTATGATCAGGCAACCCCGGAGTGACAATAGTCGGCACCACTCCCAGTGATGACCATGGTTTGAGGAGTTCATGTATTCACTGTGTGTTAATGCTTTGTTCCGGTTCTCTATTAAAAGGAGACCTTAATATCCCTTACACTACTGGAATCAGCTTCTTTGCCGCCCGGCATGGCGGACGGCAAAGGCACAGATCTTGGATGGCAAACATCTTTGCCGTCCACTAGCGGACGGCAAACTGTCCGGATGATCGCCTACTGAGCGAGTCCTGGATTAGGGGGTCTCCGGACAGCCGGACTATCTCCATTGGCCGGACTGTTAGACTATGAAGATACAAGATTGAAGACTTCGTCTCGTGTCCGGATGGGACTCTACTTGGCGTGGAAGGCAAGCTAGGCAATACGTATATGGATATCTCCTCCTCTGTAACCGACCTTGTGTAACCCAAACCCCCTCCGGTGTCTATATAAACCGAAGGGTTTTAGTCCGTAGCACAACAATCACAACATACAATCATACCATAGGCTAGCTTCTAGGGTTTAGCCTCTCTAATCTCGTGGTAGATCTACCCTTGTACTACCCATATCATCAATATTAATCAAGCAGGACGTAGGGTTTTACCTCCATCAAGAGGGCCCGAACCTGGGTAAAACTTCGTGTTCCTTGCCTCCTGTTACCATCCGGCCTAGACACACAGTTCAGGACCCCCTACCCGAGATCCGCCGGTTTTGACACCGACATTGGTGCTTTCATTGAGAGTTCTGCTGTGTCGTCGCCACCAGGAAGGATGTCTCATCCTGTCTTCAAAGACGACACTATCACTGAGGGAGCTTTGGCTATCGGCCAAACTCTCCAACTAGGTGGTTTTCTTATGACCGCCTGTTCGGCCGCTGCACCGACGATGACTTCTCGGGTCATCAAAAGCAATCTTCACGTCAACTCGGAACTCGCCAAGCAGTTAGATCCAATGGAGCTCTCTTCCCTGAATGAGCTCTTGGATCGCATCGCCGCCCTGGGAGTCACCACAGACTACGATCAGATTGGGCCTAAACCTGATCTGAGAGAGATCAACTCTCCCCAGGTCACGCATCATGTTGAAGTGGTGGAGGAACAATGCGGCAACCCTTCATCTATCTTAAGGACTAGCTATGTCCGGATTCCCGATCCCTCCAAGACGGATACCCATGGAGGGGAGGACATCACTCAAGGCCTGAACCTAGAATCAGGCAGTGGGCTAGATCCATCGGAAAACATCCAAGACTCCAAACCTTCGAGTTCGGAAACTCCTTGGCCCCCGAGTCTCAGATTGGGTAAGGATTTGGATTCAATTCCACCCACCCACCCAAACATACACGATCTATCCCAAACTAGGCAAGAGCCCGAAGAAACATTACATCATTACTGGGCCTGATTCCTCCTGATCATGAACATGATAAAGGACTGCCGCGAGCAAGACGCAATTTCATTCTTCTGCAATAATTGCACGGACAAGGGAATCCTCAACGCCATAAGTCGTTGCAAAATTACACGCTTTGCCGACTTGGTGTCCATAGTACGAAAGTACTGTGCGATGGAAAGCGCCTGGAAAACCGAAATAAAATTTTGGGATAATCCGGACCTGAATACAAACCCAGTCCGAAATAAAAGGGTGCATTATCACAATTCACCTGGGTTAACTACCAAAAAGCAAAAGCCCTCTACGGGGCAAGGAACCGTACTGGAGGGATGGCTCAACGGACCCTGCAAAATTCATAGTACAGCAGATGCAATACCAACGCACAGCCTTAGAGCATGTTGGATACTCCGGCAGGTGGCCAAAAGTGGTGAGGATCTACTCCTCCCAAAAACCACAGAGCACCATCCCGTGGACAACAATGCGGTGTTAACGGTCTTTGAGACCTTCGCATCAAATAATAGACGCAAGCGAACACTCCGCAGCATAGCCGAAATCTGCCACGTAGCAGAAATAAATCCTTGGAGTGACACGGCTATTACCTTCACCGCCAGTGACGAACCCAAATTCCAAACAGCCCGAGCACCAGCCGCACTGGTCCTTAGTCCAATCGTGGACGGCTTTCGACTCACCAAGGTACTCATGGACGGTGGCAGCGGATTAAACCTCATCTATGAGGAAACTCTTCAAAATATGGAAATAGACTGGAGCCGTAGTGAGCAAAGCAGCACAACCTTTAGAGAATCATCCCCAGTCGGGAAGCATGCTGTGCTGGAAAAATCACACTAGACGTGGTATTCGGCACGCCGGATAATTACAGGTCCGAAGAAATTACATTCCAAGTGGCCCCGTTCAGCAGCGGATACCACGCTCTATTAGGGCGGGAGGCATTTACAATCTTCCAAGCCATACCCCATTACGGGTACATGAAGCTCAAAATGCCCGGGCCCAACGGAATCATCACTCTTGTTAGTGATCCGGACATAGCACTCCGCGCCGAAAATAAGACAGCTGCACTGGCCCTTGAGGCACTATCCGAGGCCCTAGCGGCCGAAGAACTAACTGCGCTGCGCTCCATGGTGAACAGGGACGACGTGATACTCGATAGAAGATCCAAGTCCACCTCCTTTAAGCCGGTATACGAAATAGTCAAACTCCAAGTCCATCCAATGGACCCTACAAAAAAAGCTTCCATCGGGGCACAATTAAACCCTGATGTCGATGCCGCACTGCGTGAGTTCCTACGCGAGAACTGGGACATTTTTTGCCTGGCACCCTTCAGACATGCCAGGAATCCCACACAGGCTGGCCGAACACAGCCTAAATATCCTAAAAGGATTCAAGCCAGTCAAGCAGGCTCTTCGACGTTTCTCCGAGCCTAAAAGAAAAGCCATGGGAGAGGAACTAGCCAACCTATTGGAGGCCGGATTCATCAGAGACATAAAACATCCGGACTAGCTAGCAAACCTGGTGATGGTACCAAAGAAGGACAAATCCTGGCGCTTGTGCGTCGATTTTAAGGACCTTAACAAGGCCTGCCCAAACGATCCCTTCCCCCTCCCCCTCATCGATCAAATCATCGATGCTATCGCATGACACAATTCACTGTGTTTCCTCGATGCATACTCCGGCTACCATCAAATCAAAATGGCAGAGCCAGACCAAGCCGCAATGGCATTCATCACACCATACGGCCCATTCTGCTTCAACACAATGCCCTTCGGGCTAAAAAACGCCGACGCAACATATCAGCGCATGATTCAGACATGTCTGGCAAACCAGATCGGCAAAACAGTGGAGGCATACGTGGATGACGTGGTCGTTAAAACCAAGCATGTCGAAACTCTAGTAGACGACTTGAGGGTCACATTCGACAACCTCCGAACATATGACATCAAGCTCAATCCGGAAAATGCGTTTTCGGTGTACCAGCCGGAAAGCTCCTGGGATTCATCATCTCCAGTAGAGGCATCGAAGCTAATCCAGCCAAAATCCGAGCGTTGTCAAAGTTGGCTACCCCAACAGACCTCCAACAAATACAAAAATTGACTGGATGCGTGGCGGCTCTAAGCCGCTTTATCTCCTGCTTGGGAGAAAAGGTATTACCCCTTTATCGCCTCCTTCGGCGCACCGAACACTTCGAGTGGACGGACGCCGCCACGGCCAGACTCAACAAAATAAAAGCCATATTGGCAACAAATCCAGTCCTGGCCGCGCCAAACATTGGCGAACCAATGCTATTATACATTGCGGCAACTCATCAAGTAGTAAGCGCAGTGCTCGTCGTCGAGTGAGAAGTGGACGGACACAAATTCCCCCTTCAAAAGCCGGTTTACTATGTGTCCACTGTCCTTACTCCATGCAAGTCACGGTACCCGCATTATCAAAAGATAGCATACGCAGTATTTATTGCATCCCGGAAGCTGCGACACAACTTTCAAGAGTGTTCGATAACGATAGCCTCGGATGTACCAGTTAACGATATTATAAACAACCGTGACGCGACGGGCCGGATTGCCAAATGGGCCATTGAGCTCCTCCTGTTCGAAATAACTTACAAGCCACGGTGAGCTATTAAGTCACAAGTTTTGGCTGACTTCGTCGCTGAATGGACGGAAGCCGAACTCCCTAAAGAGTATGACACATATTCAAACTGGATCATGCACTTCAACGGCTCCAAAATGTTGGCCGGTCTGGGGGCTGGCGTCGTTTTGACGTCCCCAACAGGAGATACCGTTCAATACGTACTACAGATAATGTATACGGACTCCAACAACGCAGCCGAATATGAGGCCCTTCTACATGGTCTCCGGATGGCAGTATCCATGGGCATTCAACGCCTAGAGGTGCACGAGGATTCGAACCTCGCGATATACCAAATAAATGGAGACTTCGACGCCAAGGATCCGAAAATGGCAGCTTATCGCAATGCCGTCCTAAAAATGTTAGCTCAGTTCGAGGGGCTCGAATTTCACCATGTGGCTCGGGAAAACAATCAGGCGGTGGATATCCTCGCCTGCATCGGCGCAAAACGTGACGCGGTACCTCCCAACATATTTCTGGAATGGCTCTTCAATCCATCCGTAGCATGGGAAGGGGACACCGGTAACAACAGTCCGGACCCGGCCAAAATACCCGAAACCGAACTCTCTGACACAATCGGAGGCTCCGCCACCGAAATAACACAATCATCCCACGAAATAATGGCCATTGTTGCCCCGTGGACAGAACCATTCCTGGCCTACTTAACTAGACAGGAACTTCCGGAGGACCAAAATGAGGCACGCTGCATAGTGCGGCGATCCAAGGCCTACAGGGTCCACGAGGGAGAATTGTACAAAAAAGCGCTACCGGAGTCCTTCAACGGTGCATCTCCGAAGAGGAAGGGCGGAACCTTTTGGCATAAATTCATGCCGGACTCGGCGTTCATCACGCCGCAGCCCGAGCTCTTGTAAGCAAGGCCTTCCGTACAAGATTCTATTGGCCAACGGCCCGGGCAGACGCAGAGGACTTGGTCCAACGTTGCGGCGGTTGCCAGCTCTTTGCAAATCAAAGCCACATGCCACCCACCGCCCTCCTAACAATCCCCATTACATGGCCCTTCGCGCTCTAGGGGCTTGACATGGTTGGACCCCTTAAAGGGGGAACCCAGAAGAAAAACTACTTATTGGTCATGGTGGATAAATTCACCAAATGGATAGAGGCCAAACCGGTTAAAACAGCCGAATCCGGACCGGTGATAGATTTCATATCCGGGGTTGTACACCGTTACGGCGTCCCCCACAACATCATCACTGATAACGACACGAACTTCACGGCCGACGAGGTAAAACTCTGGTGCAGCAAAATGGGCATCAAGCTCGATTATGCTTCAGTCTATCACCCACAAACCAACGGTCAAGTCGAACGAGCAAATGGTCTTATAATGAGCGGCATTAAACCCAGATTAGTGCGCTCCTTAACGGAGTCTGACACGCACTGGGTAGAGGAGCTCAACTCCGTACTCTAGGGGCTACTGACCATGCCGAATCGTAGTACCAGATACACACCTTTTTTATGGTGTACGGCGCAGAGGCAGTCCTGCCCTGTGACATAATTCATGACTCACCTCGAGTGTGCATGTATGAAGAAAGAGAAGCCGAGCTCGATCGGCAGGACAGTCTAGACACCTTGGAGGAAGAGCGTGACGTAGCCAAAGCCCATTCCGCATTTTACCAGCAACAGGATCACAGATACCAAAGTAGAGAAGTACGGGCCAAAACTTATAACGTTTGCGAACTAGTTCTCCAGCTGCCGGATAAGAAAAAGAACAAGCTAGAGCCCAAATGGGAAGGTCCCTTCATCATCGACCAAGTTCTGACTGGCGGAGCGTACCGACTACGGGATGCATCGACTAGTCGACTCGAGCCGAACCCATGGAACGCAGCCAGGCTCCGAAGATTCTACGCCTAGCACCGGATTTTATGTTAGTCCCCTCCCTTTGTCCATTTTCTACATATGCGTCATCTATCTTGTATCCCTTTCTTTATTTTATTTCTCTAGGCCTTCAAGGGTCACCTTGTGCCTCACTTGTACATTATAGATGTGCTAGCCACACTCTATACACCTCGGGGCTTCTTTCACAGAAGCTTAAATTATTCACCTGGGCATCACGCCCAACACATGCATTATACTTCCGCATGTACCTTTTTTCACCATTATATGCATCGATATGACTTAAGTTTTGGCCAAGCTGGGTTGCCTGGCTCTTGTATTTATGCCCTACGTTCCCATTAATTCGGCTATGGCATAAGGGGAGCACCTCTGCGATTGTTACCGCCGGGTCAGCCGGGCGTGTACCTCAGACTGGGTGAAGCCGAAAGCTAGCGTTCTTAAGAGAATATTCGTTCGGTGAACAAAAGATGATTTTTATTTATTATCCATATCTGCCCCCAGATGTTTTTTCTGCGCTTCTTGTCGCAGTACGGATATGCACTTTAGGGCATGCCTACCCAGGGAAAGGAACCCTTAACAGAACTGTTCTCTCTGGAAGATGTTTCTTACTACCCATGTAATATAACATAACTAGTTGGGCACTTGTCTGATAAAGCACTAATGACCCCTACGCCTGGTCTCCACGCATGCCCCAGTTCTTACATAACCGAAAGGGTATTCGGATACACTCCGGACTGTCGGGTCCCGAGGTTGAAGCGAAAAGGTCCGCCACGACAAACGATCTACAATCCGGCTAGAAGGCATCATACATGTCACTTTAAAATTACATAGTCAATTTGACTGGTTGAATTCCTCTTCAATGCCATCCAATATGCTGTCTAGTCTACAGTCCTGTTGGGAATACTTTGCGGCCAATTCTACTTGGCCGTACACTAAGCTGATAGGGATCTCCTTGCCATCAGGCCCCACAGGTCCGACTTCGGCCATGTGGTTCGGGTCAGCCTTCGTGTACCGTGTCTTCACCATTGTCCAGGCTTCCCTGGCACCCTGATGGCAGGCCGATATCTTCCATAATCGGAAGCGCCGACGTGCTCCCTTCAGCCTTTCTGCAAGCTCTCCAAGGCCTTCGGGTATGGAGACGGACGGCCACAAGGCCTGGGCGACGCCTTGCATCACCTGCCGAACTCGTTCGTGCAACTGCGAGAGATCGGGAAGAAGATCACCCGTCGAACCAGGCATCTCTTCGGCAGGACGACCTGTTAGCATACCTACAAACATAACTCTATCAGCCAGCTTCCTCGCTGAACTCATTTTTCAAAGTTCGTTCAAGCACTTCCTAAATATGCCGCGTCGAAGCCGCCGATTCTCCTTAACAGAGTCCGACAGTTGGGCACGAACATCTTTTAGTTCCACGCCCAGCTTGGTGTTGGCATGTTGGAGATCATTCTTCTCCTGCCTCACCCTCGTCAGCACGCTCTCATCGGCCTTCAGCTGGCGTATGAGCTGTTGCTTATCCGGATTTACTCCAGCGTCATCTGCAATTTTATCGTCAGATCTGCATATACGCCGCACTCTAATACGATACTTATCATTCGAAGGATATGTTATCAGAGGGGGTCTTTTTGGGCTCCCCCGCTGCGGCTAGTGCGGCCTGCAGTTGGGCTCTACACTCTTCCAGCTCCTGGGACAGTTGAGTATTCTTTTCTGTAAGAACCTGCATAACAAATGATCCTTAAATCAGTTATCCTAACTGTTTCAAGTCTCAGGGGCTACTAATATATATAATCATCAAATTTTCTCACCCGTATGTCTTTTACATACTGCTCCGTGGCTCTGGCTAGACCATTTTGAGCGGCACGGAGGTGCGCGTCTCCCGAGTTGAAGGCATCCAATGCCTCTTGGGAGAAACAAGCGTCACGAAGAACAGTCTGGCGACGCCTGTGGTTCATGGCACTTTCCACCTCGGAATGGGTGGCGGAAAATTTATCCGCATCCTTTGTCGAAGGAGCACCCGGCGCACACCTTGTATTTGTTCCCGCCTCTGAATCCGGCCTTGGAGCCTGGCTTGTAGAGGCGCGATTGGTAGCCTCTCCGGGTATAGTCCGGCGAGCTCTCTTTTTCCTAAAAAGAAGGCATGGGCGTTAATATGCCTCTGCAAATAATGTCTTGCAATAGAGACGGCGCACCGTACCGCTGTGCCGGTGCCTCAATCCAGACTGCAGATCTTTTCAGCCTGCCTGGCCTTGTGGCCCCTTGTTGGCTAGTTGCCACAGGCTCGACCTTCTGCCCGAGGACCTCCCCTGCAAAACACGGCTGTTATACGGCAATCAAAAAGCGCAAAGACGAATCCCTTTTTATGTGCTGGGAATGCGGTCTCAGTCACCTGTGAGGCTGGAACTAGCCCAGGGTAATCGGCCGTAATGGCCACCAAGGCGTTGTCATTACACCATTGGTAAAATACCCCGTCCATCAGCTCCACAGATATGTCCGGGTCCTCCTGGGAGGCCGGGTCAAGGGACCGTCCGGGGTCCTTGGTTTGCGGCGGAGGCTGTTTATCTCCTTTACTGCCTGGCGCAGCTCCTGCGATAAAATTGCTAGAATAAATACTTAACCAAGGGAATACGAAATGGATGGGCAATAAAAAGTCTCTGCTTACCTAGCCCGGAGGATTGTACATAGAAAATTCGCCCTGCGGGTTGACACGAAGGAATTCCTCCTCTTCTCCCTTGTACAAAGTGGATAAGATCTTTATTAGATCAGCAGCTAATCCCGACCCTTTGCGGCCATGGCGGGTGGCATCATCCTCCCTGTTGAAATCCCACATGGGGTGGCCTCTATACTCAAGCGGCTGCACCCCCCGCATGATGCATGTGGCCATGACCTCGATCATGGTCAATCCGGATCGAGCTAAAAAGCTTATCCGGCTCATCAGGTAAAGAATGTCCCAGTCATCTTCCTCCAGGGAGCTCCGTGGACGCCAGCTCCGACGCTTCTTCAAAGGGGCATTGTCGAACTCCGGAAGGCCGATCCGAATAGGGTCCGGGAGGGGGACATCTTCTATATAAAACCATTCCGAAGGCCAGTATTTGGACGTCTTCTTCGGGGTCCCGGACAGGTATCCGGTCCCGGCAATACGCCACACTTCGGCTCCGCCCACTTGATATATTGATCCCTTCTTAGAACGGGGCACAAGGCAGAACAGCTTCTTCCACAGAGCGAAATGAGCCTCATAGCCCAAAAATAACTCGCAAAGAGCTACGAATCCCGTGATATGCAGCAGGGAGGCAGGCGTAAGGTTGTGCAACTAGAGGCCGTAGAACTCCAGAAGCCCCCGGAGAAACGGATGAATTGGGAATCCGTGCCCTCTTACCAAATAAGGGACAAGGCATACCCGCTCTCCCTTGGAGGGATTGGGACGACTCTCCGCTTGCTCTCTGCCATTGTAGGTGGCAAGCCCGGCTCGAACCGGGACCAGGTACACTGGGGGAAGAAATCGCTTGGACTAAAGCATCACCAATTTGCTGTGTGGGATGGAACATCTCTCCCAATCTCCCGGTTTGGAGCTAGGGGTGCGCGAGGAGGAGCTACGTCGACCGGCCATGATGGAATGGATCTCTGTCGGGTGCGCTCCGATGAAGGCTCGCCAAGGGGGGATGGTGTGATTTGGATCTGAATCCTCGTCTTTTTAAATAGGCGGCTCATTCAAACAACTAAGGGGGTAAATATGAAAACACCCTAGCTCTTCACATTCGCTCGACACATGGAAAGTGGCCATTATTGGGCGTGGAAGCCGAGGAGTACAAACATTCACAAGAAACCGGACATTATTTCGACAGGTACACAGAATTTGGAGAGGAACCCGCCTTGCAATGCCGAAGACAATACTGTGCGCCAGACTCATCGTCATTGAAGCCTGGTTCAGGGGCTACTGAGGGAGTCCTGCATTAGGGGGTCTCTGGACAGCCGGACTATCTCCATTGGCCGGACTGTTAGACTATGAAGATACAAGATTGAAGACTTCGTCTCGTGTCCGGATGGGACTCTACTTGGCGTGGAAGGCAAGCTAGGCAATACGTATATGGATATCTCCTCCTTTGTAACCGACCTTGTGTAACCCAAACCCTCTCCGGTGTCTATATAAACCGAAGGGTTTTAGTCCGTAGCACAACAATCACAACATACAATCATACCATAGGCTAGCTTCTAGGGTTTAGCCTCTCTGATCTCATGGTAGATCTACTCTTGTACTACCCATATCATAAATATTAATCAAGCATGACATAGGGTTTTACCTCCATCAAGAGGGCCCGAACCTGGGTAAAACTTCGTGTCCCTTGCCTCCTGTTACCATCCGGCCTAGACGCACAGTTCGGGACCCCCTACCCGAGATCCGCCGGTTTTGACACCGACACCTGCCAGCAAAGGCCTTCTTTATCGTCCGCTTCTTAGACACGGACGGCAAATGATTACATTGTCCGCCATCCGAGGCCAGCAGACGGCAAAGACAGCTGACGGCAGTGCGGTGGGAGGGTAGGACAAAAGATGTCATGCAAGTCCTTTCCATAAGCACATATGACTATTTACGGAATACATGCCTACATTATATTGACGAACTGGAGCTAGTGCCGTAACGCCTTAGGCTATAACTGTCCCATGATGAATATCATCCAACGAGTCACCGATCCAATGCCTACAAATTTATCTTATATTGTTCTTGCTAAGTTACTACTGTTATCATCACTGTTACACTTGCTACAGAATTACTGCTATCACTGTTACCATTACCGTTACTACTGTCACTATTATCAAAACTATCATATTACTTTGCTACTGATCACTTTGCTGCAGATAATTAATCTCCAGGTGTGGTTGAATTGACAACTCAGCTGCTAATACCTTCAAATATTCTTTGCTTCCCCTTGTGTCGAATCTATAAATTTGGTTTGAATACTCTACCCTCGAAAACTATTGCGATCCCCTATACTTGTGGGTTATCAAGACCTTTTTCTGGCGCCATTGCCGGGGAGCATAGCTATATTTGTTGAGTCACTTGGGATTATTACCACTTTATCACTATGAAGAATCTGAAGGATGCCAAGACTAAGATATTTCCCTCAAAGACGAGGGGAGGTAAGGAACTGCCATCCAGGTCTGCTTTAGATTCACCTTCTATTGTAAGTAAACTTGCAACACCACCACATGCTATTAATTCCGATATGTCGCAAGTTATTGATGATGCTACTTCTATTATGGATAGTGCTTATGATGATGCTAGTACCTTGCTTGATAATGATGATGTGCCACTTGTTGACTTTCTTGATGAACAAATTGCTAGAGTAATACAACATGATGTTGTTGAATCTGATGATGAGCTTGAAACTGAAACTCCTGAAACACCTGCTAGAACTATCCCTCCTAGACATGAATTACCTAAGGTACCGGAAGTTTATGTTATGAATGAGGAGACAACTAGAGATACTCTTGCTTGTAAGGATAGAGATGATCTAGAGAAATTATTATACAAGTATAAATAAAAATCTCTTAATGCTAGAATGAAATATGATCCCAATTTTGCTACTTCACCGATCTTTATTGATGATAAGGATTATGAATTCTCTGTCGACCCAGAGTTAATTACTTTGGTTGAATCTGATCCTTTCCATGGTTATGAAACTGAAATTTTTGTGGCACATCTTACTAAGTTGAATGACATAGCCACCCTTTTCACTCATGATGAGAAGACTCGTTATTACTTTATTCTCAAATTATTTCCGTTCTCATTAAAGGGTGATGCTAAATCTTGGTACAGTACTCTTGCTCCTGGTTGTGTGCATAGTCCGCAGGATATGGTTTATTACTTCTGTGAAAAATATTCCCCTGCTCATAAGAAACAAGCCGCCTTATAGGAAATATTTAACTTCGTTCGAATTAAAGAAGGGAGTCTCCCACAAGATTGGGGGAGGCTTTGCCAATTACTTAATGCTTTGCCCAATCATCCTCTTAAGAAAAATGAAATACTTGATATCTTCTATAATGGACTAACCGATGCTTCTAGGGACTTCGTAGATAGTTGTGTTGGTTGTGTTTTCAGGGAACAAACTGTTGGGCAGACTGAAGAATTATTGAATAATATATTGAAAAATTATGATGATTGGACTCTTCCTGAACCACCGCCTAAACCCACTCCGAAAAAGAGGGGTATATTATATCTCAGTCCTGAAGATATGCAAGAGGCAAAGAAATCTATGAAGGAAAAACGTATTAAAGATGAGGATGTCAAAAATTTACCTCCTATTGAAGAAATACATGGGCTTAATACACCACCACTGCCTAAGGTAGTAGAGGTAAATTCTCTAATGAAGTTCAATGATAATGACAATCCTCACAATGTGCACCCTAGCCAATGCGTTTATGAGTATGAAAACTACATTAGAAAAGAAGATCACTTCAATGAAAATGTTATGAAACAATTGAAATATAATTCTGATATGATTGCTTGCTTGAGTGACTTGTTATTTAGAATCTCAAATGATGTTAGAGGTGTTGGAAGACATGCTTCTATGGTTCAAACTCAGTTATAACAAGTTGCTAAATCTCAAAGAGAATTGCTAGATGAAATCACTACAAAAAAATACACTTCCGTGATGATACGTGTTTGTCATAGTAGGTCATGTTTTCTGTCATGCATGTACATCCATGACAATTTTATGACAGAATCAAGATAGTAATACCTGTGCTGTCGTAGAAGTGTTCCATGACATTACCAAAATTATCATCACGGAAGTGTCCACTTCCATGACGATAAATCGCGCGTCACAGAAGTGCTTTCGTCAAGGGTGACCGACACGTGGCATCCACCGTAACGGAATGCTGTTAAGCTATCGGGTCCGGTTTTGGATCCGATAACCCATTAACAGCCCCGACCAATGGGGATTTTCCACGTGTCAAATCATCATTGGCTGGAGGGAACACGTGTCGGCTCGCCGTTGGGACAGATGTCATCCACTCATTGGACCCAAAGCGCATATAATACGTCGACACGTGGAACGGCCCAACAGAGGCCCATTCCTATGAAAAGGCCAGCCCGTTCGACTTGGTCAAAAGGTGGCGGGCGGGCCCATGGCAAGCCTGTTAATGGCCTGTTCACATATAGCCCATTTACAGCCCGCTAACCCAGGGCCCGTTTACGGCCTATCCGAATTAGGCCCACTAGCGTCATCTGGGCCGTCCAATATAATTCTAGCCCATTTTAACTACCGGCCCATGTATGGCCCATGGCGTCTTTCGGCCCATATGAGGCCCTTAGTAACCCTCGGCCCATTAACGGCCTGTGGTAAAACTGGCCCGTAATGAACAATGTATCACTTTATACCCATTAACGGCCCATTATTCTGTTGGGCCGTTTCCAGCCCATGTTATCTTTCGGCCTTCTCAGGGCCCATTTATTCTCGGGCTCATTTGTAGCATTCGTTTTCTTTCGGCCCGTTACTGTCATTTTCTGCTTGTGGCCCAAATTCAGCCCATGGTTACAGTCGGCCCATTTGTGGCCCATTAATACGTTGGGCCGTTTTCATAGCATCATCAAATACAGTTGATTAACGACGACCCGTTATGGTCATCCCATGAATGGACGATTTCAACTCTAGCCCATTTACGGCCCCTTATACGGTCCGTACAAGGCCCATAGATGAGAGGGCCCGTAGAAGGCCCATGGATCCTACGGGATGTAGAAGGCCCATTGACCCGACGACCCATAGAAGGCCCATTGATATGACGGCCCATAGAAGGCCCATGGATCCGACGACCCATAGAAGGCCCACAGATCCGACAGCCCATAGAAGGCCATGGATCATCCATCACGTAGATGGCCCATGGATCGTACGGCCTGTGGGCTGCCATGGTCACTACAACGTTTGGGCGAGTTGGCCCCCGTTTGAACGACATAGCATATTCAAAGAATTATCCTACTCTATACTATCACCTCTAAAAAACATACACTATACAATAAAGAGACTAAGGCATAGAACATAGAATAATCCTACACTATACAATAAAGAAATTACAGCCGATTATACCCACTGGGCATTATGGTTCGGCACCAGTGATAATAAAGCATACAAAAACAACAAATTACATACACTGTGCAAATACAACTCATACATCATGGACGCGCATCAACATAACTTACCATTTGAACTATAATCTCTTCAGAAAATAGGATTGGCCGGATTTAGATAGCACAAATTTCAGTCTGCAAAATCTCCAATTCCTTTGTTGTTACCTCAGTGTCTTGTTTCATTTTTTTGACTCCTGCATCTAATACCTACATGTCCAATCTCAACTTGTTGATTGTACGTTCAGAATCATGTACACGTTGTCTTGCCACCTCTAGTTGATGCTCGAGAACATCAGCACATTCCAATTCCAATCCATAATCATTCGGTAACAGCCATGCCGCACTGCTCGCAGATCTTTGTGTTGATGTCACTTCATCATGAAATGTTTCTGTAAGTACACATGACTAGGGCAAAAATATAGTTACAACAGTGAAGCGAGCAAGCCAGACTATTTTGTACATGGCAAAACAGGACTAACAATAATGTTACACGTCATGAAGCATAAGCAGGTGATATTTTAAAAATTATAAAAAAGGTAGTCTGTGCAGCCTACATACAAAAATCTCTCTTAGCTCACCAGAGGAGAATGATGTTGGGGCCCAATCCAAAACACAAACAAGTTACAAATTTAGACAACACGTTGCGTAGAAGTAAGCAAGCAGTTGGCCATTCTGTAGCTCAATTAAAGTTTTAGGGAGCATAATGAACAACAGAGGATTTCATACAAACATACTACAGCAAGCAAGACTATGCAATCATTAGCCTAGTATAAACTAGATTGTGAGCCTCATTTAATAATAGTTGGTTAATAGAGTTCAAAGGTTCAGACACACTTCCGCAGAGTAATTAAATGGTAAGGCCTTTAATTATGTAAACTAATAGTTATACAAGTACCCAACATCAGGCATCATTCTTTGGGCATCTCATTAACTAAGGATAAATAAAGCAATTGAAAAGAGCAAATTAACTATGCCTAAAACAAACAAGGAATTGAACTGTTGAGTTGGATACAGTGACTTACCTTAACAGGTTGAAGAGGCTCAGCACATCTCCTACTTCTCTTGCAAGGCTCCTTCCTAACATCTTGTACTTGGAAATCCTCAATCTTATCTTCATTGCCCCCCTCTACAAGGTGACACAAACTAGTTACTCGTCTCCTTGGAAGATAAATATGCATACTTTCCAGTCTGTGAACACAAAAGGATGAGATTATAACAAAACAACACCACATAATGAAACATGCCACATCTGTCGGCGTTCTAGGAACGGGGGTCCCCAGACTTGCCTGCCTGCGGCGTGGCTCAAATGGGGGCCCAGCGCGGCCCATCTTCATCAACACAAGACTCAAGACCCTCGTGAGGGGCCAAGCCTCGCGGGGCGAACGACGTGGAGCTTCCTCAGGCACAGCCTCCTCAGGCTGGCTCGCGAGGAGACGGAGAAATCAAGGCAGGGTACCTCGCGAGGTGCCCATGACGACTCAGGGCGCCAGGCGGGTGCCAGCGCGCGCAGCGTCCTTCTTTCCCCTTTGGTGCAAAGAGGGCAAGCGCAGCCGCGGAGTACCGAGGCATCAGGCAAAGGTTGCCATTTCGGTGCAACGAGACCAAGACCAGGAGGACTATGAGATGGAGGTCACCATGGAGCCCAGCACGGCGTCACCACAGAGCCTTTGGCAGGCGAAGACCAACTTTAGTCAGGATAAGTGTACTAGATGTCCCCCTTCAAATTAGCCCGCCATTGTTGGCTCCCTTCCCGCTCGATATTTGGGAAGAGGACCAGGGCCTCTATAAATAGGACTAGCCACCCCCAGAGTAGAGGGATCGGACATCGAATATCGAGGATCTGGAAGAGACATCGGATAGAAACCAGAGAGAGAGAGAGAGAAGGGTGACTGAACTCCTCCTAGCAGTTCATTGCCCCAGCCAAGAACAGACCCTCGCGAGGCTGTTCTTCCTTGTATTGTTCATCATCATCAGCCCCAGGAGGCAATCCACCAACCACAAATTGGAGTAGGGTATTACACCACAATGGTGGCCCGAACCAGTATAAATCTTGCGTCTCTTGTGCAGTTCTTTCAGTAGTTTAGATCTTTGCGAGACGGGGAGGTAGAAGGCATGATCTCCGCGCGCACCCCAGTGTTCGAACATTAAGGGTCTGCCGGAACCCGTGATCCGACATTTGGTGCGCCAGGTAGGGGTGCGCCGGAATTCGTCTTCCACCGCCCCGTTCTCCTTCGACCGTCGCGTCCATGTCCGACGCTCGTCGGGCCCACACCGAGCGTCGGGCTGCCATCGCTTCCCGCGTCGCCCAGACGGCGCCCCTTGGCGGACGTCCTCGTTGTCCCCCGTCGCCCGCCGTCAACACCGCCACCGGCCCGGTGGGAAACGAGTGGCGAGCACTACCCCAGCATCTGCCTACGCGACAGAGTAACTGCACCGCAACATCGACGCCTCCGGTCGTTGCGGCCCCGCCCACAAGTCGCCACGTCAAGCCTTTTGCCCGCCGGGTTAGCACCGTTTCCGCACGGCAGGGGGCTCCCCCGGACCGGGCGGCGCACGAGGTCGGTCTGACCTTCAGCTCGGAGGACCACCCCACCAACCCGGTCGGCTCGGGCGCGCTCCCCCTGTTGTGCACCCCCACCATCTGGCAGGTGGCCGTCACCAGAACCCTCGCTGACGGCGCCGCGGGCCTCAGCGTGCTTTCGGTCGAGACTTTCATCCTCCTCTACATACCCCAGGAGCGGCTGCGACCCAGCCGATCTTTCTCGGGCATCGGGGGCGGATCATCCGACTCCCTGGGACAGATCCGGCTCCCGGTAACCTTCGGTGCCTATGAAAACTTCCGCACGGAGATGGTCGACTTCGACATCGCCCCCATCGGCCTCCCTTACAACGCCATCCTCGGCTACCTGGCACTGGCTCAGTTCATGGCCGCTACGCACCCGGCGTACAACCTCATGAAGATGCCCGGGAGCAGCGGAACCCTCGCCGTGCACAGGGACACCGGGGACGCCCTGCGAGTAATCAAGCTCGCCTTCAAGACGGCGGCATCGGCATGGCCCGTCAACGCGGAGACCCCTGAGCCCAAGGGGGATGCGCCCGCCAAGAAGAAGCAGTTGTTCACCCAGGACAAGGCAGAAACCAAGCAGATACCCGTCGACGAGGACGGGTCCTCCAGTGCCAGTTTCACCATAGGCGCCAACCTTGAGCCTGAGCAGGAGGAGGCCTTGGTCAAGTTCCTGCGCGCGAATAAGAAAGTATTTTCTTGGGAGCCCGATCAGCTGGCGGGGATCCCCAGGAGTGTCATCGAGCATCACCTCAACGTGTGCCCAAATGTGCGCCCCGTGAAGCAGAAGGCCAGGCAGCAGTCCGTGGAGAAGCAGGCCTTCATTGTCCAAGAGACCCGCAAGCTAGAAGCCGCTGGGGTCATTCGCGAGGTCCGATACCCGGATTGGTCGGCCAACCCTGTCGTTGTGCCCAAGTAAGGGGGGAAGGAACGCATGTGTGTCGACTTCACCAACCTCAACAAGGCATGCCCGCAAGATCTGTTTCTGCTCCCCCGCATCGACCAGATCGTCGATTCCACAGTGGAGTGCGACCTGCTATGCTTCCTGGACGCCTTCTCCGGGTATCACCAGATCAAGATGGCGGTAGAAGACGTTGAGAAGACCGCCTTCTTGACCCCGTGCGGGGTATACTGCTATACATGCATGCCGTTCGGACTGCGTAACGCAGGGGCAACCTTTCAGCGGCTGATGCACATCACCTTGGGCCCGCAACTCGGAAAGAATGTCGAAGCCTACGTTGATGACATTGTAGTGAAATCTCGGGAGGCTGAGACCCTGATACAAGACCTGGAGGAGACCTTCGCGAGCCTCGACGCAGTAAACCTGCGGCTCAACCCAGAGAAATGTGTGTTTGGCGTCCCCTCGGGCAAGCTTTTGGGGTTCCTCGTGTCCCATCGAGGCATCGAGGCCAACCCCGAGAAGGTCAAGGCGGTCGAGGACATGAGTCCGCCAAAGACCCTCAGAGAAATGCAGAAGCTCACTGGGCGCGTGACCGCGCTAGGGCGCTTCATCTCCAAATTGGGGGAGCGAGCGCTGCCTTTCTTTCAGCTGATGAAGAAAAAGGGGCCCTTTGAATGGACTGAAGAGGCAGATAAGGCGTTTCAAGATCTCAAGAGGTACCTGACCAGTCCCCCGGTCATGGTGGCTCCGCGCCCTCGAGAGCCCCTGCTGCTTTACCTCGCCGCAACTCCCTACTCCGCCAGCGCAGCCCTGGTGGCGGTTAGGGAGGAGCGCCAAGTCAGGACCGCGACGGTAGCCCGAGGCAAGACAAAACGGGAACAAGGAAAGCTTGCAGAAGCCACAACTGCAGTTTAGGAGGGTCAGCTGCCAAAGGATGCACCGGAGGCAGGAGAGGCCGCACGCCCGGATGATCCACCTCCCGAGGCCACGTCATCTCGTGAGGCGCCCTTACCTCCCGAGGGCGCCGCGACCCCAGATGCTCTCAGCCTTGTTGAGCATCCAGTCTACTTTGTTAGCACGGTATTACGGGACGCGAGGGCACGGTACCCAATGCCTCAGAAGCTCCTCCTCGCGCTACTGGTAGCCTCGCGCAAGCTGCGTCACTACTTCCAGGCTCATCCCATCAAAGTCATCTCATCGTACCCCCTGGAGAGGGTGCTCAGGAGCCCTAACTCAGCCGGAAGCCCTGTTCAAGAATTCATCCGATTAACCAGTTAACTTGCCGATTAATCCCTACTCATAGGGTCCTCGAGTAGCCGATTTCCTGATAAATCGTCCGATTAATTGATTAAATGGACGATTAACTTGCCGATTAGCCTATTAATCCCCTACTCACCAGCCGATCGAGCAGCTACCAGTTAACGATTTCCTCAACAATGCCAGAAGGGTCGCCGAGTGGAACATGGAGCTGCAGGCGTTTCAGCTCGAGTTCAGCACAACCAGGGTCATCAAAGGAGCAACGTTGGCGGATTTCGTGGCGGAATGGGCGGAGGCACCAGGCCTCAGGGACAACGAGGATCGGTCCCTCTCTCCAGGGAGTGAGGCGCCGGAATGCTGGGTCATGTACTTCGATGGGGCGTTCTCCAGGCACGGCGCGGGGGCTGGTGCGGTGCTGATATCACCCACTCAGGATAAGCTCTACTATGCCGTACAGCTCTGTTTCCAGCAAGGTGAAAAGGTCTCCAACAACATAGCAGAATATGAGGGACTGATAGCCGGGTTGAAGGCCGCAGTAGCCCTGGGAGTGAAACGCCTCACCATCAAGGGCGACTCGCAGCTCCTAGTCAACTTCTCCAACAAGGTGTATGAGCCGAAGGACGAGCATATGGAGGCCTACCTAGCGGAGGTCCGCAGGATGGAAAAGCAGTTCTGGGGGCTGGAGCTAAAGCACATGCCCCGAGCCACCCAATCAAGAAGCTGACAACATAGCCGGACGGGCATCCAGGCGGTTGCCGCAGGAACCCGGCGTCTTCGAAGAGCGGCTCTTCAAACCTTCAGCACAGCCGACGTTATCAAACACCGCTCAGTCTCGTGAGGAGCTCCCCCAGCCGCCAGCCTCGGGAGCCCCGGTCTGTGGACCGACCTCAGGAGCATGCCTGCTCCTGACGATGGAACCTCAGGAGGAGTGCTGGATCGCAGAACTCCGGAGTTATTTAACGCAAGGGGCCCTACCGGAAAAGGAAGAGGAAGCGGAGCGTGTGGCGCAGCAGGCCACGGCATACTGCATCAGAGATGGAGAACTTTACCGGAAGCGGCCAAACGATGTATCTCTGCGCCGCATCTCCAGGGAACAAGGAAAGGAACTACTGGAGGACATACACGGCGGAGACTGCGGACACCACTCATCATCACGGACCCTCGTCGGCAAGGCATTCCGTAGTGGGTTCTACTGGCCCACCGCGCTCAACGACGCAATCGAATTGGTAAAGGCTTGTGAGGCCTGCCAGTTTCATTCCAAGCAGATCCATCAACCGGCAGGGGGCCTGCAGACTATACCCATCTCGTGGCCATTCGCAGTTTGGGGGTTGGATATTCTGGGCCCGTTCCCTCGGGCGCCAGGGGGCTACCGTTACCTCTACGTCGCCATTGACAAGTTCACCAAGTGGGCAGAAGTGGAGGCCGTCCGTACCATCCCCGCTGGCTCCGCGGTCAAGTTCATCAGGGGTATCGTCAGCCGGTTCGGGGTGCCGAATCGCATCATCACGGACAACGGTTCACAATTCACCAGTAATCTCTTCAAAACATACTGTGCTAACCTTGGGACGCAGATATGCTACGCTTCGGTGGCGTACCCGCGAAGCAATGGGCAGGCGAACGAGCCAACGCGGAGGTCCTGAGAGGCCTCAAGACCAGGACATTCAAGAAGAAGCTGGAGGCCTGCGGCAGAGGTTGGTACGACGAGCTCCAGTCCATGTTGTGGTCCATCCACGCAACCATGACCAAACCAACTGGGGAGACCCCGTTCTTCCTGGTCTATGGAGCCGAGGCAGTCCTTCCTCACGAGGTCAGGCGTCGCTCCGCACGGGTCCTGGCGTTCGACGAGGCGCAGCAGGACGCCATGCGGGGGATGGACCTCGTACTGGGGGAGGAACGCCGCCGGGAAGCCGCACTGCGGGCGGCAAGGTACCAACAGGCGCTACGACAATATCACTGCCGCAACATCCACCCCAGGACCCTCGAGGTAGGAGACCTCGTACTCAGGCGGGTTCTCTCCAGGGAGGGGCTGCACAAGCTCTCTCCCATGTGGGAGGGCCCGTTCAAGGTTGTTCATGTTTCCAGGCGAGGCTCCGTGCGCTTGGAGACTCAAGAGGGGGAGCCGGTCCAGAACGCGTGGAACATCCAGCACCTCCGGAGGTTCTACCCCTGAAAGGCCCAGAGCCTGTGAAGCAAGGCGAGTGCCTGTGAAGGTATCGCGTTTTGGGAAAGGCCCAGAGCCTGTGAAGCAAGGCGAGTGCCTGTGAAGCTATCGCGTCTTGGGAAAGGCCCAGAGCCTGTGAAGCAAGGCGAGTGCCTGTGAAGCTATCGCGTCTTGGGAAAGGCCCAGAGCCTGTGAAGCAAGGCGAGTGCCTGTGAAGCTATCGCGTCTTGGGAAAGGCCCAGAGCCTGTGAAGCAAGGCGAGTGCCTGTGAAGCTATCGCGTCTTGGGAAAGGCCCAGAGCCTGTGAAGCAAGGCGAGTGCCTGTGAAGCTATCGCGTCTTGGGAAAGGCCCAGAGCCTGTGAAGCAAGGCGAGTGCCTATGAAGCTATCGCGTTTTGGGAAAGGCCCAGAGCCTGTGAAGCAAGGCGAGTGCCTGTGAAGCTATCGCGTTTTGGGAAAGGCCCAGAGCCTGTGAAGCAAGGCGAGTGCCTGTGAAGCTATCGTGTTTTGGGAAAGGCCCAGAGCCTGTGAAGCAAGGCGAGTGCCTGTGAAGCTATCGCGTTTTGGGAAAGGCCCAGAGCTTGTGAAGCAAGGCGAGTGCCTGTGAAGCTATCGCGTTTTGGGAAAGGCCCAGAGCCTGTGAAGCAAGGCGAGTGCCTGTGAAGCTATCGCGTTTTGGGAAAGGCCCAGAGCCTGTGAAGCAAGGCGAGTGCCTGTGAAGCTATCGCGTTTTGGGAAAGGCCCAGAGCCTGTGAAGCAAGGCGAGTGCCTGTGAAGCTATCGCGTTTTGGAAAAGGCCCGGAGCCTGTGAAGCAAGGCCAATGCCTGTGAAGCTAGCCGCCCCGTGACACTCTCATGTAATAATGAGTGGGGCTGTACACGCCCCGGAGTCTCAGGAGCGCCGGCCTCAGGCCCTGGGGCTCCCTCCCATGCCCAGTGGCAGCACTTAGCTCCGCGCTAGTGAGAAGACGTCGAAGACTAGATTAGGTGCCGGACGCGGCTTTTTCATTTGCTTTCCTTGCATTTGAAGTCTTATTGAAGTTATCGCTGTTGCTGATTTGTGGTTCGTCAATTTTCGCTCCTCGCTTTGGTTTCTCTCATAAACGACCTCGCGAGGGATGGTACTCAAACGCCCTCGCAAGCGTTTCTGCTCTAGCCGCTGGAAGGTTTCATGGCCCGGGCACGTTACAGGAGCACCCCTCTAGTCCGTGCCCCTCGGGCACCGCGATGCGCACACAGGGCCTGGGTCGGTTGCCCCCCCGGTAGGGGTCAAAAACTATCTACGCACAGGCGTGTAGTTAAGAGGCGCATAAATAAGATCAAGGTAATGGCTAAAAGGGCAATAATTCCCAACACGCCCCAGCGGGGCTCCATGCAGCTGTTTTGTCTTACGCAGGGAACAAAAGGAAAAGGGAAGGACGAGCCCGGCGCGGCCCTCCTCACATCGGTCCGCGGAGACGACCCGGGCTGCCTCCGGGCCTCAGGCAGACTCCCTCTCGCGCTTCACTGGGGCACGACGGCGGGCGGACGAACCACCACCTCCCAAGCTAGCTCGACGGCGCGGGGGTTGCCTGCGGCCACCGCTGGAGGAGTCGCTTGAGGAAGAGTTGACGAAGCTCGGGGAGTCTCGGACGCCGCCATCCGCGCGGGCGCTATCTCCTCCATCACCGTCGGAGCGGGGCCCCCGGCCGCGGTCGTCGTCCTCAGGGCAACACCCCGCGCGGCGACCATCTTCCCCAAACACCCTCACATAGAGGGTGGCGTCGCCGTCAAACCTGAAGTGCAGGGTGCACCGGCGCCCCAGGTCGCGAGCGCGGGCGAACGCCTGCCAGCCACGAGTTAAGGCCAAGCCCCCGTTGGCGGAGACCTCCAGCGCGACCCATGAGGACCTGCTGCAGCAGCCCTCCGCCGGGAGCCAGAGGCCGCCAGGAGCACCGGCCTGGAGTTCACCAAGGAGGAAGCGAGGGAGTTGGAGCCGGGCGCTAGTCGGCTCCGCCGACCAGACGACGAACTCCGGCAGCACCTGCGCGGCGCGAAAGCGCGGCCTGGGGGAGCGCGCAACCCAGGCGCGTCCCTCGGCCACAGCGGTTCGCCCGCCGCCGCGCTGGGACCCGCCCCCATGACCACCAAACGCTACCGGGGCGGCCACCGGATGCTTCCGAGGGCGCCGACGACCGCGCTTGGGCGGGGGAGAGGCCAGATCGACCTGGAGGGCCTTCCCCTTCTCCGCAGCCGAGTACCTCCTCGGTGGAGCCATCACACCAAGGCGGAGCAAGAATTGAGGCAAAGGAGAAAACAAGAAGAGATGGACTGGAAGGGCACGCACCGCTCCGTACTTATAACCGGCGAAGGCCAACCGCCGGCCTCCACGATCACAGGTAATCATGACACGATCTGCATGCAGGGACTTGTCCAACTCGCGCGATCACCGAGGTGTCGTGGAGAAGTGGAGACGCCCACGTCCAATCAACCGCCACGCGGCGCCCAAGGCCGCAGGCTGTTAGGGCCCGCGGCGCTTCGCCCTTGCCCTTTCGCCTATCAGCACGACCAAGTCCGGGCGCGCCTCGGGCCCGGGGGCTACTGTCGGTGTTCTGGGAACGGGGGTCCCTAGACTTGCCTGCCTACGGCCTGCGGCGTGGCTCAAATGGGGGCCCAGCACGGCCCATCTTCATCAACACAAGACTCAAGACCCTCGCGAGGGGCCAAGCCTCGCGGGGCGAATGATGTGGAGCTTCCTCAGGCACAGTCTCCTCAGGCTGGCTCGCGAGGAGGCGGAGAAATCAAGGCAGGGTACCTCGCGAGGTGCCCATGACGCAAGCCATGATGACTCAGGGCGCCAAGCGGGTGCCAGCGCGCGCAGCGTCCTTCTTTCCCCTTTGGTGCAAAGGGGGCAAGCGCAGCCGCGGAGTACCGAGGCATCAGGCAAAGGTTGCCATTTCGGTGCAACGAGACCAAGACCAGGAGGACTACGAGACGGAGGTCACCATGGAGCCCAGCACGGCGTCACCACAGAGCCTTTGGCACGCGAAGACCAACTTTAGTCAGGATAAGTGTACTAGATGTCCCCCTTCAAATTAGCCCGCCATTGTTGGCTCCCTTCCCGCTCAATATTTGGGAAGAGGACTAGGGCCTCTATAAATAGGACTAGCCACCCCCAGAGTAGAGGGATCGGACATCGAATATCGAGGATCTGGAAGAGACATCGGATAGAAACCAGAGAGAGAGAGAGAAGGGTGACTGAACTCCTCCTAGAAGTTCATCGCCCCAGCCAAGAACAGACCCTCGCGAGGCTGTTCTTCCTTGTATTGTTCATCATCATCAACCCCAGGTGGAAATCCACCAACCACAAACTAGAGTAGGGTATTACACCACAATGGTGGCCCGAACCAGTATAAATCTTGCGTCTCTTGTGCAGTTCTTTCAGTAGTTTAGATCCTTGCGAGACGGGGAGGTAGAAGGCGTGATCTCCGCGCACACCCCAGTGTTCGAACCTTAAGGGTCTGCCGGAACCCGTGATCCGACAACATCTCTTACACTTGCACACAATGAAATGAGCATTTACTATGTCTGCACTATGTAAAAACTAGGCATACCTTTGAACTGGATCTCCAGGTACTCTTTGAGAGCCTACTTTAGTGTACAACCTAATCTTTATGTCACCTATGAGTTAGAAAAGGCCCCACTATAGCAGCCCTTAGTGTTTAAATCGTTGACAAGCTCTGTTAGAGTGTTAGGTCAAGAACAGCAAGTAATCAAAGCAAACAGTCCTAGTATGGCTGGCTGATGCAAACAAGCAATTGAACAGATGTGTGAGCAAATCCTACATATCAAGAAAAGAAGCAAAGAAGGAGGTTTAAAGACCATCACTTGACCGACCAGATTTATGGGGCATTTAAACATCATGTGCAACGTATGAACTAACATAAACATTGCATATTCCAAATTCTACAATGGAATGCACATGTATTAGGTTATGCCATGTATGATGATGCCTAAATGTACACTATAGCAGGCATGAGTGATTCATCATTCCACGCACAATTGAATTGCATGTTAAGGGCCAGTTCTATTCCGCCTTTTCAGGGCTTATTGTCAAAATAAGCCATAAAAGATGTAAAGAAGTCATTTTTGAGTTATGGGCTTGGGCTTAACTAATTTCGCTTTGGAGGGGGGTGTTTCAGGTAGAACCTCACTAAAATTGAAGGGAAGGGAAATAGTGAAATGACTCTGTTGTCTGCCTATATTACACTCAAAATGCAACTGGTGACGCCCGCATCACACGCCACCCTTAAGTAAAAACAAACACGCAATCGTTCATTGCCCTGCCTGCTTGCATCTCCTCTCCCCTTTCCCTCTACCTCGATACCCTGCCTGCAGCACTAGGGTTCCTCCAGCAAGCCGTCGCCACTGGTCCGATCTGGCCTGGTCCTCGACGATGCTTTGTCCAGCTAGGCTACATGGCCAGCGGGTAGGGGAAAATCTCCCTGGCTTCTCCTCCCTCTAGTGCCGCCCCTCATTCTCATGGTCTCCAGCAGCTGCTCCACTGTGGTTCATCCAACGCACTACTCCAGCAGGCACTGCACAACTACGGCTGATGCCACACTGCGGTAGAAGGAACCTTATTCCCCCTCCCACCTCCCAGGCAGTGGCCTTGAGGTGCTGTTGAAGGATGAGCTCATCCAACAAGGTGAGGATCTCCTCTGATTTTTTGCCAAATTTTCATTCTGATCCACTATACGATGAATTGCTATGAGCTGCTTCTGCTGCTGCTATATGATGCATTGCTATGAGCTGCTCCTGCTACTGCTATATGATGAATTGCTATGAGCTGCTGCTGCTATATGATGAATTGCTATGAGCTGCTGCTGCTATATGATGAATTGCTATGAGCTGCTGCTGTTATATGATGAGTTGCTATAAGCTGCTCCTGCTGCTGCTGCATGATGAATTGTTATGAGCTACTCCTGCTGATGCTATATGATGAATTGCTATGAGCTCCTCCTGCTGCTGCTATATGATGAATTGCTATGAGCTGCTCCTCCGGCTGCTATATGATGAATTGGTATGAGCTGCTCCTGCTGCTGCTATATGATGAATTGCTATGAACTGCTGCTGGTATATGATGAATTGCACACTGCTGCTGCTGCTGTATGATGATTTTCTATGAGCTGCTGTTGTTATATGATGCTTTCAGGTGGTGCTGCTATATGATAATAACCAGCCACTTGGACCATCGAATTTCAATAAATAATTGTTCTTCATTTAAATGTGGGTCATGCATTTTTCGTTTAAATTAGGCAATGGGATCTCGATGGAAAACATTGACTAAAGTAGATTGTGCCAAGTAGATGTATCTTTGTATTTGCATTTTGAGCAAATAGTGAAGGTCTGTTTTCCTATCATATTAATTACTGCACTGGGTTCAATTTGTGATGTTTGCAAGTCAAATTAATTTTCATAGGGGCAGCAAAATGAAAAAATATAATGCAATCTAGACTTTTCACTGATCATACCAAAGATAAGCTGAAAATGCAATGAAAAGAACTGGTTGGCTTATCACATGGAGCTTATATTCACAGGTGCTTATTTTCTTTGGATAACTCGTAATAACTATCCCTAAGAAACTTGGCCAATAGAACTGACATACAAATAACATGTCACGATGATTGCAATGGAGGAGTGACGTACCATAGCCACTGTATAGGCTCACCGCTAGCTCTCCTTTTTTTGTGATGTTCCATGAAATTGCCACATACATTTTGTACTTTTTCATTGTGTAACCCTATCTGCAAGTTAACACGGCTAATTTCAGAAATCTCTACATGATAATACATTGCATATCCTTGCGCATATTTAAACCACCAATTAATGATTGTGTTCGTAGCATAAACTATCCATGACTCTGTGTGCTGGACTAGCAGGCACTCTAAGGGAGCCTAATGTAGTGTACTCGAATTCCTACATGCCACCTACGATTTTGTGTAATGTACTGCCTCTGTTCCTAAATATATGTCTATGTAGAGATTCCAGTATGGACCACATACATATGTATATAGATGCATTTTCGAGTGTAGATTCACTCATTTTTCTCCGTATGTAGCCTATAGTGGAATCTCTAGAAAGACTTATATTTAGGAACGGAGGTACGAGGTAGTATCATGTATGACATCTACATATCTAATTTAGCAGCCAGTAGTAGAAATCATTGTCTGCACAAAGGGATTACTGGTTAAAAATCCTAGCAAAGCACGCTGGCAGGCACAGAACAATACAAGAGAGAGAGAGACACGCTTACAAGATCATAGCAATGCCTCGGTCCAGGATCTTGATTGGCCAAGCTGTTAGATCCAGAAGAAACATCGCCCTTGTAGTTTTTGCCAGCTGCATAATAGGTAACAACAGCCTGTTAGTATATTTGAAGTACACCGGGCAGGTGATGCTGGACGAGTTTAAAGGTGACAAGTACCTAGGCCATGGCGGGTGCTTGGCATCTTGCCAAACGGTGGGAATCAGGTTAGAAACGTCAAGGGTGATGATGTTGCGCTGGCTATCGGGGTCCGATAAGGAGATCTAGAACCATGGAGTAGGGTGTTTGTGGAGCGGCTCCGGTAGGGTGGACTACAGTGTGGGCGAAGCGGATCTGTGGCCGTGGATGAGGGCGTAGGTGAAGCTGCTCCGGTAGGGTGGACTACGGTGTGGGCAAAGCAGATCTGTGGCCGTGGGCGAGGGCGTAGGTGAAGCTGCTCCGGTGGTTGGGTTAAGGATGGTGTCGACGATGCGGATCTGCGGCCGTGGACGGGGCGTCAGAAGTTGCTCCCGTAGGTTGGATGAGGGTGCGAGGAAGCAGATCTGAGGCCGTGGACTTGTGAGTTAGCAAAGCGGCCCCGGTAGGGTTGAACATGGTATAGGCGAAGCTACTCTGGTGGGGTTGATGATGGTGTTGGCGAAGCGCCTCTGGTAGGGTTTAGGAAGGTGTCAGGGAAGAGGATCAGAGGCCATCGACGGGGGCGTCGGTGGGGCGGCTAGGGGGGGGGGGGGGGACGAAGCGTCTCCGGTGGGAAGTACGAATGAGCCGCTGCAGATGCACTGCGGTTGACGAGAGTACCGGCGAAGCAGATCCGGCGCTATGGACAAGCCCGACACTGAATGGGTTGTGGTACAGTGGTGGATGAGCAGTCTACTTGTTTTTAGGGGAGGTGGGAGGGTTAGATGCGGCCGCAGAAGCAGATCCGGCAAGGTGGACGCCGCTGGCAGTGAATGGGCTCTGGTACGCCGGTGGATGAGCAGTCTAGGGTTTTGAGAGGGGAGAGGAGAAAGGCCGATGAAGTATGGATGACGTGATGTGAGATGCTCTGCTGCTGTGGACTTAGTCGTTTTCGGGGGAGGGGGGGAGGAAAGGGGGGTGCTGTGTAGTGGGGGAACCGGAAGTTACCAAAGCAGCCCCGACCTATTATGTAGATGAGGGCGGTATTGTAACTGTTGGTTTCCGTGCACCAAGGACAAAAGGGGAATTTCGCATGCTAAAGACTAAGGTGGCGGAAATTTTAGAAGGAAGCGGGAGATTTTGCCGCCCGCAGGATCGTTCGTATCCAGTTTCAACTAATTTTGGACCGTGCTAGCGGGAAGGTCATGCGAGACTGTGTACACGAGCCACGCATCAGCAGTTAATAACTGGTGTGAAGTCCACCCTAGAAAAAAAAGACAATAACTCGGGATGATGCGCCGATAACTTGGACGTTCACACGGGCGTGGCTAATTTTACGGGTGTAGTGGCGCATTCACAAAAAAGGGATCAAACGCTCAGCCTATGTATTTCTCGTGTAAATAGATAATTTAGTTTAGTTGGTTATTTACTTTAAACATAATGCATTGACATGTTCGTGTAGAGGCACACAAAAAGAAATGGATATTGTAGTTCACTACTTAAAAGTGTTACCTCATATGATTACATAGCCTCCATTTCATAAATTGCGTACCCGTTGAATTCATATATGAATATTACATATATTACTTCATAATAGAACCTTAAATCATCCAAGACTAATGATTTTGAATGCAAGAGTAACAATGGTGCATGTACATGATAGCTACATTGGTTGTTTGAAGAAACATCATTGTAACTTTGGCATGCACAACTGAAAGGTTTATTTAAATAGAAAAAATGTGATACGTGAGTGTCCACTCGTTATAGCATTGAATCGATATTGTACCTTTGGCCACGATACGAAGTAGATATTGATTTATGTTCAAGCGATGCATGTCCACGATCGTAGATAGTGATACATGAATGAATTGTGCAATCTCTCTCACATGCATACATATCTCATTTCCCTATGGGCATCAGAATCACACACGCGCACTTCGTGTATTTCTCTCCCTCCGTCAAGGTTAGAAATCGTCTTTCTACCCCGTCCTACAAGTCTCTCACACAGAAACACACACGCTCTCTCTGTCGAACACGCCCACCCCTTTAATTCCGCTCACCCACAGCCACTAATGTCTCAAAGTATAATAATGTCTGTCAGTGTCAAAACCGGCGGATCTCGAGTAGGGGGTCCCGAACTGTACGTCTAAGGCGGATGGTAACAGGAGGCAGGGGACACGATCTTTACCCAGGTTCGGGCCGTCTTGATGGAGGTAATACCCTACGCCCTGCTTGATTGTTCTTGATGATATGAGTATTACAAGAGTTGATCTACCACGAGATCAGAGAGGCTAAACCCTAGAAGCTAGGCTTTGGTCTGGTTGTATCTTGTCCTACGGAATAAAACCCTCCGGTTTATATAGACACCGAAGAGGGCTAGGGTTACACAAGGTCGGTTACAAAGGAGGAGATATACATATCTGTATTGCCTAGCTTGCCTTCCACGCCAAGTAGAGTCCCATCCGGACACGGGACGAAGTCTTCAATCTTGTATCTTCATAGTCCAACAGTCCGGCCAAAGGATATAGTCCGGCTGTCCGGAGACCCCCTAATACAGGACTCCCTCAGTAGCCCCTGAACCAGGCTTCAGTGACGATGAGTTCGGCGCGCAGTGTTGTCTTCGGCATTGCAAGGCGGGTTCCTCCTCCGAATACACCATTGAAGAATTTGAATACAAGGATAGTGTCCGACCCTACAAAATAAGTTCCACATACCACCGTAGAGAGAATAATATTTCCACAAATTTAATCTGTTGACACGTTTTGACAGCATGACATCATCACATGGCCCGGTTATTATTCGAACCGCTTTTCTCAACCAGCTTCGCACATATCGCGAGGCAATTTTCTTGACACGTCTTGTCAAAGCAGAGATCGTGTTCCCCTTATCACGGGATTCTCATCAATACAGACGTGGGTAACCCAACCGCGCCATCAATTACGGCGCCTGGGGAATAAGCAGTTTTGCCAGGCAAGTGGGAGGCACATCGCTTCTTCCGCCCTTATAAAGGGACAAATATTTACTTTTTCCACCCACGACTTCTTCTTCCTCGCGTACCCATTCCCGCACACTCGAGCTCTAGCGCCCAAGCTCGCGTTCTTCTTCTCAAACCACTCCAAGCATGTCCGGAGCAGGAGGCAAGAGGATGGTCTCACGAAAAGCCGGATACCTGGCTGCGGATATCGCGCACCGGCTGCCAAATGCGGGGAAGATCGTCCCAACACCCGAACCCCATGAGAGGGTAGTTTTTCTTACCCACTTTGTGCGCGGACTGGGATTTCCTCTCCACCCGTTCGTCCGCGGGTTCATGTTCTACTATGGGCTGGATTTTCATGATTTGTCCCCTAACTTCATCCTCAACATCTTGGCGTTTATCATCGTGTGTGAGGCCTTCCTCCGCATCAGGCCCCACTTCGGCTTATGGATGAAAACCTTCAATGTCAAACCGAAGGTGGTGGGAGGCCAGCAAGTAGAGTGCGGAGGCGCCATGGTGGGCAAGATGCCTAATGTCACCTGGCTCGAGGGCACCTATGTGGATACCATAAAGGGGTGGCAATCGGGGTGGTTCTACATCACCGAACTGCGTGATTCCAACTGGGTAGCGGCCCCCAAATTTCGATCCGGAATCCCCACGCGGCTCACCTCCTAGAAAAAGAAGGGCCTGTCCTGGGGCTCTTCGGTAGAGTTGACCGGACACCAGACCTGCATCCAGAACATGATGAGCAGAAAAATCAAGCTTGTCAATGTGGTCCAGGTTATGCTCTTCCGCTGGATCCTTCCGTGCCAAAGACGGGCATTCAATTTGTGGGAGTTCAACTTGGCCAAGCACCAGACGCTGCGAGAGCTCTATGACACGACACACGAGGATGTCTGGAGGGTGCTGTTCAAGAGCACCGAGATGCCACCCTCCCTCACGAGGACCGCGGACTCATCACAAAGTGCCACGCCAATCCGGTAGGCTTTTATATCACTCAGGGTATTTATTTGCCCCGGTTTAGTTATGTGCTGGATCTAAGCTTCCATGTCATTAACAGGACTGGATAGAGAAAGCGGAGCAGCTTGATTGTCCAGCCCCCTGCCCGAAGATCCTGCAGATGCTCTTCTAACGAAGATGCTGATTCCGGCACCTTACGAGGTGCCGGCAAAGAAGGCCAAGAATAAGGCCACAGGGACCCGAAAGGGTCTCCGGTGCAAGGTTGTATCGGACTCATCGTCCGATGACTCCGACGTGCACTCCTCCCACGGAAACAACGAGGAGGAGGAGAAAAGTTCTCCCCCCAGCTGGAGGAGACAAGAAAAGGAAGGCCGACCCATCCGGGGAGGCTGAAGGGTCCAAGAAGGGAAGAACCCTCCCTCCGGACTGTGCCACGACGGCCGACGACAGCGGCGACGAGTGGCTACCCAGGGACAAGCCCCTGGCGAAGTCGTAAGTGTCCGGACACCATAGTACTTCATGGTATGTTTTATTGTACTGCCTTTCCTCATGCCGAACATGATTATGCAGTGCATCCCAAGCTCATCTCGACGTACCCTCGTCGAGCGGCTCTTTGGACTCATCGGATATGAACAGCGGTTCTCTTCCGACCGCTTCCACCCCTTGCCCTACGGACAACGCCGAGGTGTTGTCTCAAAAGGCGCCGAGCCAAGGGGAGGTGGTCCTGGGGGCGCCTCGCGGCGACTTCCCGGACCCTAGGTACCAAGGGAGCGAGGCTCCTGCGGGCTTCGAGTTCGGGCCCCAGCCGGACACTACGCCGGAACCTTTGATGGTTCCGGACTCCGGCAGGCGGTCCCTCGTCAAGGGGGGCCAACCATCTGTGCCGGTGTGCTCTGTCCAACTAGAGGCACCGGATAACCTGCTGGAAGCGCTTCGCAGCGCTTCCATCGAAGAAGAGCACCACACTATCATGAGTGCGGTGGTCGAGAAGGTTCAGTCCGCCAAAAACGGACTGACCAAAGCTTGCGCCAGCCTCCTAACAGGCTTTGAGGTAAGCAACCAAAATATAAGAAAATATTACCGCATAGATAGTAGCCCCTGATGCTCTATTCGGCATTCGCGAAGAAAAGCCGAATAGAGGATCGAATGATGACTCAGGAGTCAAAATAGATTATGTCTATGTGTATGTGCAGGCTTCACTGCTGGCCACTGCCGCACGTACTGCGGAGGTCTTTGCGCTGAAGCAGGACCTGAAGCGGTCCGAGGACGAGCTCGGCCTTACCAAGAGGCAGCTCGAAGAGAGCAAAGGTAAGAAATACCCTTGTCTATATAGTTAAAAAGAAGTTCGGGTGTAATGTAATAGGGTCATCATGGATTTGTCAGGGGCCATGACCGAGGTGGCGACCCTGAGGAAAGCGTTGTCCGAGGCCGAAGACAAAGCGGCCAAAGAACGCATTGAATAGGAGAAGCAAGAAGCCCGAGTAGGCAAGGTGCAGCAAGAGCAAGAGGCTCTCGCCAAAAAGCACGAGTCCTTGGAGCTTGACTCTAAGACGCGAGAGTCCAAGCTTGCGCAGGCGCTTGAAAGCGTCCGGAGTGCCAAGGCTGAAGCCCACAAGGCCCTCCAGGAAATTGATGCGATGAAGAAGATAGCAGCGGGTAAGGCATTCATTATGCAAAGCAAGCACATGAAGGAGACTTTCCTTTTTCTTACCCGAGTTCGGAGCTCTCCAGGAGTGTTTTCAGATCTTCCCCGCAGTGCCCTGGGTGCCGCGGAGTTTTACCGGGCTGAGGAGGGGAGCTCAATGGAGAAGTTGTTCTGGTCTCAGTATACTGGGACCGAACACCCTGTGCCCTTGAGCGACCAGCTGGAGCAGTTGGTCGAGCTTCACAAGGCAGCCAAACAGGCCATGAGGGTCCTTATAGTCTGGATGTGGCCTGGCGAGCCCCTGTCCGGCAGCTACTTCGGCCTGGTGAGGCGGCTTGTGGAAGCCTGCCCACGGAAGTCATCAAGCGGTCCGTCTGCATCGAGGGTGCACGTAGGGCTTATGCCTGACAAAGGTGCACTGGGCGAAGCTGGACGCCGTGAAGCTCGTGAAGGAGGGGCCGCCGGAGGGCAAGGAGCATCACTGCCTGGAGAATTATTATGAGAGTGTCCTGAAGGGTTCCCGCCTAGTGGCAGATGAGTGTGCCAAGGATGTAATTTTTGAATGAACATGCTCATGTGATCCTGTAATATGAAACGAGTTCGTTTGCGCCATGCGATGCTTTCTTAATTTAAAATATTACCTTCTGTGCAGCCATTTATAAAATCTGAGAGTTGGCCAGTCGTCGGCTTCTGCCCCCATGTAACGAGTACTGGGGTGTTCGGGATAAACCTGAGCACTCTTTACCCCAATTTTGGGTCCTTCAAGGGAGGTGTTCAGCGCAACGAACCAGACAATCGGACTATAATGCTTTATCACTCTCACTTAGCCATAGAAGTCTATGATTTTAAATTTTTGGCGAAGCCCCTGGTATTCAGAGGGCCGAATTTGGGGCGCTATACACGCCTAAGCCGGACAAGGCCGACTCCTCGCCCGAAGTGGAAAAAGTCTTTAAGGACTTGAGACCTCTCGAACAGCGACCAGTCTCTCGCCTTATCATGACAGTCAGTTTTTGGCTTTCTCTACTGAGGTGCTCGTCCGGAAGAACCGGGACACAATCGCCGTAGTTCTCCCACCGCTACCTTAGCCGATATAGCGGAATGTAAGGTACCAAAGCGTGGGAGCCGGGCAACCCAACATTTGACCACAGACATGATTCGGAGCTGATGCATATAATGCTATAAGTTCGGGGTGCCGCACTGTCGAAAGTGTTCGGACTTCTTGTGCCGTATTATGGGGTAAACGAGGACCCTTGGCGAACTGACCGTACCCGCACGTGCGGGTGTGGATTGTCCTAAATGGACATATAAGAGAAAGAGAAAAACTTAAATAATGCAATGACAGATTAATGATATGCATTGTTATATAAATGATACGTCGAAGCGTACTTGGTACAAGTAGTGCAATAAGCATAAAGTAGGGCAATTCAAAATGTCCTATCCCAGGGCAAGCTGCGCATAAAATAGTGAAAAGCAGATATATCAATTATTACTAGAGACCACCTGGCGGTTCCTGTGTTCATAGCTTCTTGCCGCCTTGGTTGTTGCTTCCGGAATGTGTCCGGCAATCATACTGCCGGAAAGGGCTTCCAGAGAGTTAGGCCCTAAAAGAGAAAATGAATGTCAAAGGTATACAGCACCTAGTGTGGTTAAGCCACAATGCGGGGCGTGTCCTGATCGTGCCCCCGCCTATGTCCATGGTATTTTTAATGCGTAGTTATGTACACCCGGCACGGATTTCATCGCTTCACTAGGACTGGGACGAGGCCCGAATTGCTAGGCTAGCTCTGATCGTGTCAGGCGATCCTGTTGCAGCTTGTTCCGGACTCGCTTGAAGGTGTGCGGGGGCCGTGACGCCGAATGAGTGGTCTTCCTAGACAGGCTCCTTTGTGCCTCTGCTGCAAGGGCCGCAGTGTGCTCTTCTGTATGGAGTGAGCGTTCTGTGTTTCCATTTACTGTTATGACCCCGCGAGGTCCTGGCATCTTGAGCTTGAGGTATGCGTAATGCGGCACTGCATTGAATTTTGCAAATGCTGTCCATCCGAGCAGTGTATGATAGCCACTGCAAAACGGGACGATGTCGAAGATTAACGCTTCTCTTTGGAAGTTATCCGGTGATCCGAAGACCACTTCCAGTGTGATTGAGCCTGTGCAATGGGCCTCTACACCTGGGATGATGCCTTTAAAGGTGGTTTTGCTGGGTTTGATCCTCGAGGGATCGATACCCATTTTTCGCACTGTATCCTGATAAAGCAGGTTCAGGCTGCTGCCGCCATCCATAAGGACTCGAGTGAGGTGAAATCCTTCAATGATGGGGTCTAGGACCAGTGCGGCGGATCCGCCATGACGGATGCTAGTGGGGTGATCCCTGCGATCGAAGGTGATCGGGCAAGCAGACCATGGGTTGAACTTTGGGGCGACGGGCTCCATCGCATAGACGTCCCCGATGACCCACAAGTATAGGGGATCTATTGTAGTCCTTTCGATAAGTAAGAGTGTCAAACCCAACGAGGAGCAGGAGGAAATGATAAGCGGTTTCCAGCAAGGTATTCTCTGCAAGTACTGAAATAAGTGGTAATAGATAGTTTTGTGATAGGATAACTTGTAACGAGCAACAAGTAACAAAAGTAAATAAAGTGCAGCAAGATGGCCCAATCCTTTTTGTAGCAAAGGACAAGCCTGGACAAACTCTTATATAGAGAAAAGCGCTCCCGAGGACACATGGGAATATCGTCAAGCTATTTTTCATCACGTTCATATGATTTGCGTTCGGTACTTTGATAATTTGGTATGTCGGTGGACCGGTGCTTGGGTGTTGCCCTTACTTGGACAAGCATCCCACTTATGATTAACCTCTATTGCAAGCATCCGCAACTACAACAAAATTATTAAGGTAAACCTAACCATAGCATGAAACATATGGATCCAAATCAGCCCCTTACGAAGCAACACATAAACTAGGGTTTAAGCTTCTGTCACTCTAGCAAGCCATCATCTACTTATTACTTCCCAATGCCTTCCTCTAGGCCCAAATAATGATGAAGTGTCACATAGTCGATGTTCACATAACACCACTAGAGGAGAGACAACATACATCTCATCAAAATATCGAACAAATACCAAATTCACATGACTACTAATAGCAAGACTTCTCCCATGTCCTCAGGAACAAAAGTAACTACTCACAAAGCATTAACATGTTCATAATCAGAGGGGTATTAATATGCATATAGGGTCTGAACATATGATCTTCCACCAATTAAACCAACTAGCATCAACTACAAGGAGTAATTAACACTACTAGCAACCTACTAGCACCAATCCCGGACTTGGAGACAAGAATTGGATACAAGAGATGAACTAGGGTTTTGAGAGGAGATGGTGTTGATGAAGATGTTGATGGAGATTGCCCTCTCTCGATGAGAGGAGCGTTGGTGGTGACGATGGCGATGATTTCCCCCTCCGGGAGGGAAGTTTCCCCGGTAGAATAGCTCCGCCAGAGCCCTAGATTGGTTCTGCTAAGGTTCCGCCTCATGGCGTCGGAGTTTCGTCCGAGAAGATGGCTTATGATTTTTTTCCCATCGAAAGACTCCATATAGTAGAAGATGGCCACCAGGGGGCCCATGAGGTAGGGGGGCGCGCCCCCCACCCTCGTGGGCAGGGCGTGGTCCCCCTGGTGAAGTTCTTGCTCTCAGTATTTTTTATATATTTGGAAAACATCTTCCGTGAAGTTTCATGACTTTTGGAGTTGTGCAGAATATGTCTCTAATATTTGCTCCTTTTCCAGCCCAGAATCCCAGTTGCCGGCATTCTCCCTCTTTACGTAAACCTTGTAAAATAAGAGAGAATAGGCATAAGTATTGTGACATAATGTGTAATAACATCCCATAATGAAATAAATATTGATATAAAAGCATGATGCAAATGGACGTATCAACTCCCCCAAGCTTAGACCTCGCTTGTCCTCAAGCGAAAAGCCTAAATCAAAAAATATGTCCACATGTTTAGTGTCGGGGTACTGATCCACGAACACCTATGGGACTGGCGGACTGAGTCCCTTTCGGTTCGGCGGGGGCGGAGATTGCGCAAAGAGCAAATCGAGGCGATACACGCGAGCGATTTACCCAGGTTCGGGCCGCACGGATGCGTAAAACCCTACTCCTGCTTTGTGGTTTGTATTGATTTCTTGCTCGGGAGCGCGAAGTGCTACAGTACACTTCAGCAGCTAACGAGACCGAGCGTGAGTGTTCGAACCCCCCTCTACGTTGCAAACAGGCCTCCTTTTATATGCTCAAGGGGTCACCAACAGGTGACAACGGAGGTAAAGGGTAGAAGTGGAAAGGTGCTGCAGTAGGTACAGCTACCTGCTATAGTGTATCATACCTAACCCTGACGGGAGGGGACAAGGGCCTTAAATGCCCGTCTGCGTCGCCTAAACAGTGTAAAAGGGACCGTCAGGGACGCCACCGCTCGCCACGATGGCGATCTTGTCAGCGCCGCTTGCCACCGCGCACCCCTGGCTGCACAGCCTCCCGCCACGTATGCCTGGAAGGGTCCCAGAGCGACACGTTGGCGGATGTGCTGTAGCGCGGGCACGGAGTGGTAGCTTGCCGCGGCAAGCGCCTTGCCGCGGTCGTTGTCTTGTCGCGTCCGGGAGCTTGTCGCTCACCAGGCCTTGCCGGGACGCGTGGCGCGTCGCGGCAAGTTCCTTGAGACGCCTTGGGCGGTCTTCCCGGCAAGTTCCTCTTGCCGGGGTCTTAAGGTGCCTTGGTTGGCCTTCCCGGCAAGCTCCTCTTGCCGGGGTCTTGACTTGGATACTTTGTTCTTGAATGGCTCCAAAGGAACCATGGAGGACCTTGGCGGTCACCCGGCAAGCCTTGCCGCGGGGTGCTGCGACTGCCCGTGCACAAGTTCGGGATACTAGGGTATCCCTACTCTAGTACACCGACAGGAGACCCCGGGCCTGGGCCATACACGGTGCCGAGCGCTGTTGGGCCAGGCCCAAAACAGGGCACGGGCACGCGCGACCTAGGTTACGCCGTATCTCTCTCCGCATGCACCGCGCCCTCCCCGAACGGCACGCGTTGAATGCGGCGTCGTGGGAGAGATCGTGGGTGGTTTCTTTATTCGGAAATGCGGAACGTCCGCCCCCTCCCTCTTTATAAGCAGGGGAAACAGGGGTAGTTCGCCCACTTGCCCGTTGCCGTTCCAATCTCAGAAATCTCCGCCGCTCCCTCGCCTTCCCAAAGCTGAGAGAGAGAGAGCAGCGCCCCGCCTCCACATCGCCACCAGCACCACCAACGCCGTCGACCTCCTCCACTGCTTCCGCCATGGCTCCAAAAGCCGACAAGGGGAAGGCTGTGAAGACGACCGAGGCGCAGCGGCTGGCGGCGCTGCGAAAGGAGCAGGCGGTCTTCCCCCCCAGGCTTGGCGCGAAGGAGCTGAGGGAGAACTACTACCTCTTCTGGTCGGCGGAGACGCGCGCGCATCCGCGCACAAAGGTACTCCCCGCCGCCGCTTGGAAGAAGGCTCCGAATGGATACCCCTTCTTTGCTCTGTTCTTCTATTGCGGGCTCTGCCCGCCCTTCTCTGAATTCTTCTGCGACATCATGAATACCTACGGATTCCACCTCCTTGACTTCACCCCCAATGCCGTTCTGACCATGGCAGTTTTCGCACATCTCTGCGAAAACTTTGTCGGAGTCCTTCCCAACGTAGCCCTCTTCCGCCACTTCTTCATACCCCGAGTAGAAAGAGGAGAATCTTTATTCGGCGAAATTGCCTGGATCTCAAGGGCCGGCAAGAAGGAAACGTATCTGGAGGGAGAATTCTGCGGCAAGTGGGAGGAGTGGAGGGAAGATTGGTGCTGGATTGACGAGGAGAACCCGCAGCCATTCACCACCCGGCGCCAAACCCCAATAGCACGCGACAGCGATTGGAGTGACGTGGCCCCAGAAGACGACAGGCTGAAGATTGCCGTCACCAGGATCCTGCGTCTCAGGCTTGCCGGGCTTACTGTTGGCGCCGTTGGCACAGACTTCCTTCGCCGCCGCATCGCCCCCCTGAAGGAGCGGGGGAGTCCCACTTGGGAGTTCAAGAATGCGGCAGACATCATGAGGCTGCGGCCGGGCCTCAATTACAACTTCACAGTCCTGGAGCTCAACGCGATGCTTCAGGAGCTCTTCAAGTATGACCCCCAACATCCCGAGGTTTTCAGGTTGCCGGGGGGCGTCATTCTGCTTTGCAACAATTCCTCGCTCGACCGCATCCATGCAATGATGCCGGAGTGCGACTCGCATGGAATTGTGCCAACTTGGCAGGAGCCTGCAGACGACGTCGTGCAACCGTTTTTCGATGACTTGGTGGAAGTGCCAATCCGCTCCGACGAGAAGGATGGCCTTACCCGCGACACCACGGATGCGGAGATGGCACTCATTGCCACTAGGCTGGAAGAGGCAGCGGCAGCCGCAGCCGCGGGCGAATTTGGGTTTACTGTGGAGGAGGCAGATGCAGCAGAAGCGGCAAGCCGTGCCGAGCGAGGGGAGCCCGCCGGCAAGAAGGAGCTTGCCGGGCGTGGCGCCGAGCCGAGCGAGCCCGCCAAGGATACGAGCGGCTCGTTGGGAATCAACTCCTCTTCCACCTCGTCTTCAGACAGCCCACCGCAAGCAGAGCCTCCATCCCCGCCAAGAAGGCGTCTCCGCAAGGCTGGTGATGCAGCGGAGCGGCAAGCGGGTCAACAGTCGCCGCGCTGCGTGACGCGCTCCACCGCAGCAAACACCGTTGCCGCGGGAGCGCCTTATGCTGCGACGGCAACTGGAGCGGAGTCTAGCCGGACCACCGCTTCAGTTCCTGCCGCTTCTCACGCCGCGCCGACAGCCGGAGCGGGGTCGTCTCAGACCACTGCCACTGCTCCCGTCAAGCGGCCAAGGGAAGCTACCCCTCCGCCTCCTCGCGCCGGGAGCGCGCCGGACTTCGACTTCTCCGTGTTCAGCTCCAACGAGGAAGAAGAAGAAGAGTAAGCTTCTCCTGCTGTACTTGTAGTCCTTCAGTTCTTGCTGTTTGTCTTGTTTCTCACTTGCTTTTCTCTGAACTTGTTCCTCTTCAGGACTCTGGCCCAGAGGGCGGCAAAGAGAGCTAAGGTCCCGGTGATCGACATCGAGGACGAGCCTACTACGACAGCAGGTGGCGCGCCCGAGACAACCTTGCCGGACCCGGCGACTTTTCTCCAGGGCAGCTCCCAGTGTAAGTGTATGATTTACTTTCCGCTGTGAGGCGCGCATGGGTACTTGTCTTTGCTGATATCTGCTTATTGACTTGTGTAGGAGCCGAGCAGCCCCACCAGGAGCCAAGGGAGAATCCCCCGACAAGGGAGAATTCTCCGGCAAGGGAGGGCTTCCCAGTAAGGGAGAAGTCTCTGGCAAGGGAGGGTTCTCCGGCGAGGGACAGCACCAGCGGCACCCCGACAGCGGAGACCACGACTACAGAATCTGGTGTAGGTACTCCTCTTGCTTCAAAACTTCCCTTGGGTTCTTCTTGGGTTTTTGCTGGATTTCGCTTGACTCTTCTCCCCTTGCCGACTGTCAGACCCATCTGCTGCGGAGCGGATGGAGACTGAGGTTACCGCCGAAGACGTAGCCGGCACTGGTGATGCCGCTGGCGCAGAGGCCGCCAAGGCTGCCGTCGCGGCAACTGGCGAAGGGTCTGGTGATCGCACTGACGGCCCTGAGGCCGCAGGAGCGCTAGGCGCTACACCGACCACCGACCCGTCCGCCGAAGTTGCAGCGCCAAGCTCCGAGGGGCCCCAGCCGGGCGTCTACTTGAAGGCCGGCGAAGGCGTCTTCATCAACCTCCCCTGGGCGTCAAGCTCCAGGGTTCCGGTCGAGGGGGAGATCTTCGACGGAGAAGTACTTGCCTCCGCGGGGTTGACGGTTGTTGACGCGCCAAGCAGCAGCAGCAACGAGTCTGAAGAGGAGCGGCTGCTGCGGAAGTTGCTGTCGCTCTACCGCGCGCGGCAAGCCAAGCTGGAGTCCCGCGAGGCGCTAGTCGCGAAGGCAGGAGCAGACATTGAGAAGCGTGCGGAAGAGCTCGGGGGTTTCCATCGGGAAGCCCTCCGATCCTTGGTGGAGGAGTGGGAGCAGCTCGCTGAAGCGCAGAAGGCCTTCCTCCTCGAGAAGGCCGAAGTCGAAGAGCAACAGCGGCTTGCCGCTGTGAAGCTATCCGCGCAGGAGGGCAAGTTGGCGCAGCGGAAGGTCAACCTCGATGCCCACAGGGAGGAGCTTGCCGCGCGCGAGGAAAAACTCGGCGGAGCTCTCAAACAAGCGGAGGACGCCGCTGCCGCTGCCGAGGCTGCCAAGGAGGAGTTGAAGACGACGGTGGCGTGGCTGGAGGCCGATCTTGTCGAGAAGGGCAAAGAGCTCAGCGCCGCCAAGGTCTTCAACGTGGATCTTGAGTTGAAGCTAACCACTTTGACCAAGACTCTCGACAGCGCCAAGGAGCGGGAGGCAGCCTTGAAGGAGGAAATCAAGGCCGACAAGGCGCTGCTGGAGAGTGCTGCCGCCGCCCAAAACGCTTTCAGGGAGACTGTGACGCACTGGACGGAGAGTCTTGTGAATACTGCCACAGACATCGACAAGGAGCTGGTGCAGCTGGGGATGGAGGATCTCGGGTTTCCCTCTGACGACAACCTCCAACCCAGCGCCAAGCTCGTCCTGTTCTTCAAGGGCGTGGCGACGGCCCTTCAGCGGCTCCGGGAAAGGACCCCCAAGCAGCTGGCCGACGAGTCACGCAAGATCTGCGCGGGAGCTCTTCAGAAAGTGTTGATGAAGGTGGCCTTCCGCAATCCGGGCCTCCGCCTCACCAACATCCTCAGGACCCTGCCGCCGGAAGCTGATCTGGAGGAGCTCAAGGCCCTTGTCGCACCCATTGTGGACAAGGTGAGCGGGATCAAGAGGGTCGAAGGCGATCGCGTAGATTAGGCTACCCGTTTCTTCTTTTCTTGTCGCGGCTAGTCATGTCATGAGAACAATCTGTTAGAGCTGCGACAAGTTATTTTGTAATATAACTTTATTCTGAGTATTGATTGCAATGTTATCCCCTTTACTTGAGGCTTTGCTTTGTACGTTTTTGCCCTACGCTTTTAGGGAACTTGTCGGCGCGGGCACCTTTGCCGCGAGCGCTGAGTGCGGGACATCAGCAGCCTGCTGGCGGTGCCGCTGCCGACAAGAAACCTTGTCGCAACTAGTCGCGGCTCACTTAAGTTGTTGAGCGGACTCGAAACAAAGTAAGGGCGTGTCGCAGCTCACTTAATTTGTTGAGCGGACTCGAAACAAAGTAAGGGTGCGTCGCAGCTCACTTAATTTGTTGAGCGGACTTGAAACAAAGTAAGGGCGCAACTAGCTACGAGTTGGTTCCTCCGCGCACATGTTTTCCATACAAAGTACAGTCGTTCAAGGGAGATAACTTAAAAATTAAAAAATCTGATTGCTCAAACTTTGGCAACTTAGCTTTTCTGTTGTTTGCTTCCCGGCAAGGCGAAACTTTCTTGAACGACGTCTGGTCCATACCATTATCTCCTCCTTTCCCCCCCGGCAAACTTGTGGGCGAGGGAACCTTCCTTTTCTTGAGAAAAAAGAAAGAGGAGAAAATAAAGATATGGAGCCTTACGGCTCGTTATTGCTTACCGAGGAGTAGGTGAAGCACAAAGTGTCAGATCACATATGCAAAAAATAAAATGCATGAAATTGACAAAATGTGCGGGGCACATGAGCTTTACTTATGCACGGGGTCTGCGCCCGGCTTTGTACAAAGGATTACATGCAGCAGCGGCAAGACTTGTACAAAAGGTGGTTGCCAGAACAGGTTCCAGCAACCGCGCCTTACGGGTAAAACTTACGAAGATGCTCAATGTTCCAGGAGTTGCTCACCGGAATGCCATCTTCGGTCTCAAGGCGGACATCGCCAGGCCTAGTGACTTGTTTCACCCGGTAAGGGCCTTACCACTTCGGCGTCAACTTGTTGGAATTCTTGGCGGACTGAACACTCCGAAGAACAAGGTCGCCTTCCTCGAGACTTCTGGCGTTAACTTTGCGGCTATGGTAGCGGCGCAAAGCTTGCTGGTAGCGAGCAGCTCGCACAGCGGCCTGAAGACGATCTTCCTCAAGGAGCAGTGCGTCATCTTGTCGCAGCTGCTCTTGCTCGAGCTCATCATAAGCGAGCACTCGAGGTGACCCGTATACGAGTTCCGTGGGGATAACTGCCTCTGCTCCATAGACTAGAGCGAAAGGTGTCTGTCCAGTGGCTCGATTTGGCGTCGTCCTGATCGACCAAAGAGCCACCGGCAGCTCCTCAATCCAGTTTCTTCCGCACTTGTGCAGCTTGTCGAAAGTCCTGGTCTTGAGCGCTCGCAGCACTTCAGCATTTGCCCTCTCCGCTTGACCGTTGCTTCTCGGGTGAGCAACAGAAGCGAAGCAGACCTTGGCGCCAAGATCTTGGACGTACTGCATGAAGGTGCGGCTCGTGAATTGCGTGCCGTTGTCGGTGATGATCATGTTAGGGATCCCGAAGCGGCAAACAATTGACCTGAAGAACTTGACTGCTGACTGTGCTGTCACCTTCCTCACTGGTTCCACTTCCTGCCACTTTGTGAACTTGTCGATTGCAACGTACAAGTACTCAAAGCCCCCGACTTCTCGGGGAAAGGGGCCGAGGATGTCGAGCCCCCAGACCGAAAATGGCCAGGATAAAGGGATTGTCTGGAGAGCTTGAGCTGGCTGGTGTATCTGCTTGGAATGGAACTAGCACGCTTCACACTTGGTTACTTGTGCAGTTGCATCCTGGAGGGCTGTCGGCCAAAAGAATCCTTGCCGGAACGCTTTGCCGACAAGTGCTCTCGCGCCGATGTGGTGACCACATATGCCTCCATGTATCTCTGCCAATAGCTTTTGTCCATCTTCCCGGGGAATACACTTCAATTTCACACCGTTGAGTCTTCTTCTGTACAGTGTCTTGTCGACAAACTGGTACATACTTGACTGCCGGGCTACTCTTTCCGCTTCTTCTTGCTCTTCGGGAAGTTCTCCTGTCTAAAGGAAACGGACAATCTGCTGTGCCCATGCTGGAGTTTGTGGCTCGACAACAAGGACTAAAGGCATATTTTCTGCTGCGGGAACATCCGCTTCTACGGCAAGAACCTGCGGGTCTGCCGGAGCTTGACGTTCCCCGACAAGCTTGCCGGAGCAAAACTTGTCGGGAGTTTGTGCTTCAACGGAACAAACCCTAGGGCTTGCCGGAGCACGCTGCTCCTCAGCGCTCTTGGTGTTGATCTTGGGGACCTTCTTCGCGGCGGCTTCGGGAAGCTCTGCCGGAAAATAGTCACCAGAAATCAACTTCCTCTTTTTGCTCTGTCCAGTTGATGGTATTACGGACGGTTGAGTCAGCTTGAGCACAAAGATTCCTGGTTCCACAGGTAACTTAAGTGCGGCGCACTTTGACAGGCCATCAGCAATAGCGTTCTGAGCTCTTGGAACATGCTCCATCTGTAGGCCGTCAAAGTGCTCTTCTAGCTTTCTCACTTCGTTGACGTAGGCTTCCATCAACGGACTCTGATAGCTCTTGTTCACTTGGCGGACGACAAGCTGCGAGTCACCCCTGACAATGAGCTTCTTGATCCCAAGGTCTGCCGCTATCCTGAGACCGGCAAGCAAGCCTTCATACTCTGCAGTATTGTTCATTGCTTGTTCCTTGGGAAAGTGCATCTGGACTACGTACTTGAGATGCTCTCCGGTGGGTGCGACAAGCAGCACGCCAGTGCCGGCGCCTTGCAGCGAATAGGCACCATCAAAGTACATCAGCCACTCTTTGCTTGCTTCCTTGTCGGGGATGCTCGTTTCTGGAATTTCTTCATCTGGTGTTGGCGTCCACTCTGCTATGAATTCTGCCAATGCTCTGCTTTGGATAGTTGAAGTGCTCTCAAACTTGAGGCCAAAGCTTGACAGTTCCAGCGCCCACTCAACAATCCTGCCTGTTGCTTCTGGATTCTGCAGTATCCTCTTCAGCGGAAAGCGAGTGACAACTGTGATCTCATGTGCTTGGAAGTAATGGCGCAGCTTTCTCGAGGCCATGAGAAGGCCGAAAAGCAATTTTTGCACGCCAGAGTACCTTGACCTAGCCCCCTGCAGAAGGGAACTGACAAAGTAAACTGGGCGCTGCACCATCTTCTTCTGTGTCTCCTCGTGCATCTGCGCAGATCCATCTTTGTCATGACCAGAGCTTGCCGGGGAAGTCCCTTGCTTGTCGCTGGATGCGCTTGCCGTGGTTGCTGGCTCGTCATCTGCCTCCCTCTCTGCTACTAACGCAGCACTAACCACTTGATTGGTTGCCGCTATATACAGCAGCAACTTCTCTTGTGGCTTAGGTGCGACAAGTATTGGAGGGGAGGACAGGTATCTCTTCAAGTCTTGTAGCGCAGCCTCCGCTTCCGGAGTCCATTTCATTGGACCTGCCTTTTTCAATAATTTGAAAAACGGCAGGGCGCACTCAGCAGACCTAGAGATAAACCGGCAAGTCTTTGTACATCCTTGACGCGCTTTGGTGCTTCAATCTACTCAATGGCCTTGATCTTGTCGGGATTGGCTTCAATTCCCCGCTGAGATACGAAGAACCCGAGAAGCTTGTCGGAGGGGACTACAAACACACACTTCTCGGGGTTGAGCTTGAGGCTGATCTTGCGCAGATTTGCAAAGGTCTTGTCTAAATCTTGGATCAGGGTTGCTTTGTTATTGGTCTTGACCACTATGTCACCCATGTAGGCTTCCACATTTCTGTGTATTTGTGGCTCAAGAGCGACATGGACTACTCTTGCAAATGTTGAACCAGCATTCTTTAATCCGAAAGGCATCCGTACGAAACAGTACGTGCCACATGGAGTAATAAATGTGGTCTTCTCCTCATCTTCTTCTGCCATGAAGATCTGATGGTATCCTGAGTATGCGTCAAGAAATGAAAGCATATCACATCCTGCTGTGGAGTCAACAATCTGGTTGATGCGCGGCAAAGGGAATGGGTCTTTGGGACAAGCTTTGTTAACATCGGTAAAATCGATACAAAGTCTCCATTTCCTGTTTGCCTTGCGCACGACTACAGGATTGGCCAACCACGTAGGATGGAGCACTCCTCTGACAAGGCCTGCTGCTTCCAACTTCTTGATCTCTTCTGCAATGAACTCTTGGCGCTCCACTGCTTGCTTTCTGATTTTCTGCTTGACGGGCCGCGCATGAGGACAAACGGCAAGGTGGTGCTCAATTACTTTCCTGGGAACACCGGGGATGTCAGATGGTTGCCACGCAAACACGTCGACATTCGCCCGCAGGAAAGCAATGAGCGCGCTTTCCTATTTAGGGTGAAGAGCGGCACTGATGGTGAAGGTACCACCAGTGCCGTCCTCCTTGGTGGACACCTTCTTCGTCTCTGGCAGAGCTGCCATTGCCTTCTTACACTTGCCGGTGGAGCTCGATGGTGCGTCCTCGACGGCAGCGCAGCACTCCGAAGAGGTGCGCTTGCCGGAGTGGGCATCAGAACTCTTGCCGGATTTGGTCTTCTTCCCCCCGGGAGCTTCAGTGGCAAGTGACTTGCGTTCTACTGCGGCTGCTACTTCCCGGTAGATCTTGTCGGCACAGATAAGAGCATCCTTCTTGTCGCCGGGGACAGAGATGACGCTTATCGGGCCTGGCATCTTCAGCATGTTGTATGCGTAGTGAGAGGCTGCCATGAACTTGGCGAGTGCTGGACGGCCAAGTATCCCATTGTACGGCAATGGAATATCGGCAAAGTCAAAAGTGACCCTCTCAGTCCTGAAGTTCAGCTCGCTGCCAAATGTTACCAGCAACGTGACCTTTCCCTTCGGCTTGCTCCTACCCGGGTTGATTCCTTGGAATGTGCCGGTCTCTTCAAGCTCGTTGTCAGGGATCTGGAGTTTCTGGAGTACAGCGGAGGAGATCAGGTTCAAGCCGGCCCCGCCGTCAACTAACATCTTAGTGACCTTGAGGTTGCGGATAGTTGGTGAGACCAACATCGGCAAGCACCCGACCGCAGTTATGCGATCAGGGTGGTCCTCAATATCAAAGATGATAGGCGTGCTGGACCATTTTAGAAGCTTGCGTGATTCGACTGGTGGTTCTGCCGCATTGACTTCCCGCACCCACTGCTTGAGTTGGTGGTGCGAAGTATGCAGAGAAGCACCGCCGTCAACGCACAAGACCTCTGTGGCTTTCTGGAACTCCTACTCACCGGTCTCAACATCATCCATGTCTTCGTCGGTGTCGTCGTATTCATCCTTGTTACGGCCGCGGGGAGGTCTGTCTTCTTGCCGCTGCTTGGCCTTGCCGCGGCGTCCTCCCCGGCCGACACGCTTCTTGCCGCATTCTTCAGCGCCTGCTTGGGCCCTCTCCTTGTCGCGCCGCTCGTACTCAGCCTTTTGTTGCTGGACAAGCTGCTCGACCTTCTTGCAGCTCTGGAGGTCATGGCCCTTGGTGCGGTGAATCTTGCAATACTGCTTGTCGGAGCCGTCCTGCTTGTCGGCGACCGCCAGAGCCTGGCAGTTGGTGCATGCGGCAATCTCCTTGCCGGAGCTACCAACTTTGGCTTTCTTGGCGCCACCTTCATTGCCGGACTGCTCAACGACTAGCACATCTTTGCCTTTCTTCTTCCGGTTCCGCCGCCGGTTTTTCTTTGCCGGGGCAGCATCCTCGCTGTCAGATCCTCCTGCTCCTGTGTTCTCTCCGGGGAGTCTCCTCCCTTCCTCAGCACGTGCACATTTGTCGGCCAGGGCATATAGCTCACTGACGTCTCTGATCTTGCACATCGCCATCTCCTCCCGCATCCTGCGGTTACGCACGTTCTGATGGAACGCGCTGATGACCGCGGCAGGGTGGACATCTGGGATGGTGCGCTGTACACGGCTGAATCTCTGAATGTATTTGCACAGGGGCTCTCCTTCCTTCTGGGCGAGCAGGTGAAGGTCACTCTCTTGGCCATGAGGTTTGTGGCCGCCTATAAAGGCGCCGACAAACTGATGGCACAGGTCTGTCCAGGAGGATATGGAGTTGTCCGGCAAGTGCATGAGCCAGGACCTGACGTTGGGTTTGAGCACCAGCGGGAAGTAGTTGGCAAGGATCTTGTCGTCCCGTCCCCCGGCAGCATGCACCGCGATGGTGTAGATGCTGAGGAACTCCGACGGATGCGACTTGCCGTCGTACTTCTCTGGTACATCTGGCTTGAAATTCTTCATGCTGGGCCACTGGACTTGCCGTAGCTCACGAGTGAACGCAGGACAACCTACCGCGTACGGCAAGTCGCCTGGTTCCCCTGGCGCATGCATGTCGAAAGTGGGCCCAGCGCGCTGGTCTGATTGACACCGCGCTTCTCTTCGGCGCTCGATGCGAGTACGAGCGTCCTCTTGCTGCCGTTCTTGAAGAACTTGGCGCTGATCGCGACGAGCTCGCGGATCTGATGACGCGGTGGAGTCGCTGTCGAGGTGGATCTGGCGAGTCGGCGATCTTGGCCTTCGGGGCGGAGAGTGCACAGTGGTTGCACCCCACCGGTCTTGTCGCCACCGGCTCGTGCCTGGCTGACTTGCCGCGGCTGCGACATGCTTGGCTGCCGCTGAATGTTGCCGTTGGCGAAGCCGATGAGACTCTGGATGGTAGCCCTCCAATCGTCGATCTTGTCCGCCGTTGGACGGTAATCTAGGAGCAGTTGAGCTCGCGCCAAAGCTTCTGCTGCAGTGGCGGGTGGTGGTGTCGAACGGTGCGAGGAGCGGGATATGCTCGGACTTCTAACTATGTTAGAAGGAGCAGCATCCCGTCCAGGCGACCGTGCCCCGCTCGTGCCAGCATGTTGGTGTGCATGCTGGTCTTGAGCACTCCGTGATCCACCAGCTCGATCTTGGTCCAGCAAACGCATGGCACCGTGAATACCATGACGCTGCCGGTCCTGCGCCTCCTGGGATGGGCGCGGTGCATGTACGGACGCTGAGGTCTTGGAGTGCGCCCGGTCGTTGTGGGAACCGATTGCGCCACCGACGCCCGTTCTTCCGCCGGCGTCTACCCCACTAGCCGTTTGCTCCGGCAGTGGCGGGTTCGGCGCGGACGGAGTGGCCGCCTCCGAAGCCTTCTTCTTCGGCGGCATGTTGATGAAGATGATGAAGATCTAGCTCGCGTGTACGCTGGATCTGGTTCACACAACCTCGACGCCCCCCTACCCGGCGCGCCAAAGATGTCGGGGTACTGATCCACGAACACCTATGGGACTGGCGGACCGAGTCCCTTTCGGTTCGGCGGGGGCGGAGATCGCGCAAAGAGCAAATCGAGGCGATACACGCGAGCGATTTACCCAGGTTCGGGCCGCACGGATGCGTAAAACCCTACTCCTGCTTTGTGGTTTGTATTGATTTCTTGCTCGGGAGCACGAAGTGCTACAATACACTTCAGCAGCTAACGAGACCGAGCGTGAGTGTTCGAACCCCCCTCTACGTTGCACACGGGCCTCCTTTTATATGCTCAAGGGGTCACCAACAGGTGGCAACGGAGGTAAAGGGTAGAAGTGGAAAGGTGCTGCAGTAGGTACAGCTACCTGCTATAGTGTATCATACCTAACCCTGACGGCAGGGGACAAGGGCCTTAAATGCCCGTCTGTGTTGCCTAAACAGTGTAAAAGGGACCGTTAGGGACGCCACCGCTCGCCACGATGGCGATCTTGTCAGCGCCGCTTGCCACCGCGCACCCCTGGCTGCACAGCCTCCCGCCACGTATGCCTGGAAGGGTCCCAGAGTGACACGTTGGCGGATGTGCTGGAGCGCGGGCACGGAGTGGTAGCTTGCCGCGGTCGTTGTCTTGTCGCGTCCGGGAGCTTGTCGCTCACCGGGCCTTGCCGGGACGCGTGGCGCGTCGCGGCAAGTTCCTTGAGACGCCTTGGGCGGTCTTCCCGGCAAGTTCCTCTTGCCGAGGTCTTAAGGTGCCTTGGTTGGCCTTCCCGGCAAGCTCCTCTTGCCGGGGTCTTGACTTGGATACTTTGTTCTTGAATGGCTCCAAAGGAACCACGGAGGACCTTGGCGGTCACCCGGCAAGCCTTGCCGCGGGGTGCTGCGACTGCCCGTGCACAAGTTCGGGATACTAGGGTATCCCTACTCTAGTACACCGACATTTAGAGATAAAAATAAAATAAAGTACGATAAAAATATGTCCACATGTCGATAAAAATAAAATACGGACATGAGGGCATCATGATCATTCTTAGAACATCAACTCATATAATTCTTGTCATATGATCTCTAATGCTAGAGTAATAATTCGATCACAATGTCAAGTATGAATCGTAAATTTCATTGAAAACTAACAAACTACAATCTCAGTCATTGAAGCAATTGCAATTTATCATAACATAGGAAAGAGTCAATGTATAAGAGCTTTTCAGCAAGTCCACATACTCAACTATCATATAATCTTTCACAATTGCTAACACTCACGCAATACTTATGGGTATGGAGTTTTAATCGGACACAGAGAAAGATAGGGGCCTATAGTTTTGCCTCCCAACGTTTTACCTCAAGGGTAATGTCAACAGTAATAGTTCATGGAAACTCACATCCAATTAGCCATATATACCAGGATCTTTCCAACATGTTGTGCTTGCCAAAGGATAAAATGTAAAAAGGAAGGGTGAAGATCACCATGACGCTTATGCAATGTAGGAGATCAAAGTAAAATATAGGCCCTTCGCAGAGGGAAGCAGAGGTTGTCATGCACTTTTATGGTTGGATGCACAAAATCTTAATGCGAAAGAACGTCACTTTATATTCCCACTTGTGATATGGACCTTTATTATGCAGTCTGTCGCTTTTATTACTTCCATATCACACGCTCGTATAAAGCTTATTTCCTCCACACCAATCAATAATACATATTTAGAGAGCAATTTTTATTGCTTGCACCGATGACAACTTACTTGATGGATCTCACTCAATCCATAGGTAGATATGGTGGACTCTTATGGCAAGACTGGTTTAAGGGTATTTGGAAGCACAAGTAGTATCTCTACTTGGTGCAATGAATTTGGCTAGCACGAGGGGGAAAGGCAAGTTCATCATGTTGGAAGATCCAAGACAATATAATTTATCTCAGATGTAAGAAAACATAACCCATTACGTTGTCTTCCTTGTCCAATGTCAACTCTTTAGCATGTCATATTTTAATGAGTGCTCACAATCATAAAAGATGTCCAAGATAGTATATTTATATGTGAAGACCTCTCTTTCTTTATTACTCCCTATTAATTGCAACGATGACCAAAACTGTGTTTGTCAACTCTCAACAACTTTTATTCATCATACTCTTTCTATGTGAGCTCATTACTCTCCATAAGACTCATATGATCTCTTTGTTTCTTTTTATTTCTTTCTCTTTTCTTTTATTCCTTTAGGATCATGGCAAAATAATCAAGCCCTTGACTCAACACTAATCTTTATTATATAGCTCACGAACTCGATTACATAGAATAATAATAAAGCAAAACTCACAACTAAATCATACTAAGAACTTTTATTCTACTAGATCAAGATATTATCAAAAGGATCAAACTAAGAAAAATGGTAAAGATAAAAGTGAGGATGATACGATACCGGGGCACACCCCCAAGCTTCGCAGTTGCTAAGTGGAGTGCCCATACCCATGTCATTATGTCTCCTTTGTTGGTGAATAAGCTGGGGATGTTGCTGATGGATAGTCGCACATTAAGCGTAGGAGGTCTTCTAACTTGAGGATAATGCCCTTGAGTGCGATGATATGCTCCTTCAACAAAATATTTTCACGTGTGAGATACTTATTTTGTATACGAGATAACTCAATCATCTTGAAAGCTTCAATTTCTGTTGGGGTAAGAAGATTGTGATCCAGTTGAAGGGTGTCTTCTGTTGCCGGAACTTGGTCCTCCATGGCCTTCTTGATCCCTTCATCCTTGTTGATCTCCATGGGTTCTTCTCTCTTCAGCTCTATCTTCATTAGCCAAGCATCGTTGCCCTCATGGTTGGAGGAGGAGGGAGACGACATAGTGCATGGCCTTGACAATCCTGACAGAAAATAGCTCGAAACAAAGACAGGAGATTTTTGCGTGATACGAGAGTCAAAGCCCCCGGGAGATTATATAATGAATTTTTACCGACCAAAATATGTGTCGTGTATGAAAACGGAGTCCGGAGAGCACACAAGGTGCCCACGAGGTAGGGGGGCGTGCCCAGTAGGGTAGGGCGCGCCCTCCACCCTCGTGGAGCCCTCGTGTCCTTCCCGGACTGCTACTTATTTTTCTATTTTTCTAAATATTCCAAAACGGAGAAATATTGCCTTAAAAACTATTTTGGAGTTGGTTTACTTACCGTACCACATACCTATTCCTTTTCAGAGTCTGGAACGTTCTGGAAAGTGTCCCTTATGTGTTCCTTCAGGGTTACGGTTTCAATAACATTGGTTTCAACATTTATGGGATTACCTGAGACATAGTGTTTGATTCTTTGACCGTTCACCACCTTCGGATTTGTGCCTTCGAAGTTGTTGATTTTTATGGCACCGGAAAGGTAGACCTCCTCGATAATGTAAGGACCTTCCCATTTAGAGAGAAGTTTTCCTGCAAAAAATCTTAAACGAGAGTTGTATAGCAATACATAATCACCTACATTAAACTCACGCTTTTTGTATCCTTTTGTCATGCCAACTTTTAAATTTTTCTTTAACAACTTGGCATTTTCGTAGGCTTGGGTTCTCCATTCATCAAGTGAGCTAATATCAAATAACCTCTTCTCACCGGTAAGTTTAAAATCATAATTAAGTTCTTTAATAGCCCAATAATCCTTGTGTTCTAGTTTGACATGCTTTTCCATAGACCATTTTATATGGAGACATACCCATAGGATTTTTATATGCAGTTCTATAGGCCCATAATGCATCATGAAGTTTCTTGGACCAATTCTTTCTAGACCTATTAACAGTCTTTTGCAAAATTAATTTGAGTTCTCTATTACTCAGTTCTACTTAACCACTAGACTGATGGTGATAAGGAGATGCAATTCTATGATTAACATCATATTTAGCAAGCATTTTACGGAAAGCACCATGAATAAAATGTGAACCACCATCAGTCATTAAATATCTAGGGACTCCAAATCTTGGAAAAATTAACTTCTTTAAGCATTTTAATAGAAGTGTTATGATTAGCACTACTAGTTGGAATAGCTTCTACACATTAGTAACATAATCAACAGCAACTAAAATATGTGTATAACCATTAGAGGAAGGAAAAGGTCCCATATAGTCAAAGCCCCAAACATCAAATGGTTCAATAACAAGTGAATAATTCATAGGCATTTCTTGACGTCTACTAATATTACCAATTCTTTGACATTCATCACAAGATAAGACAAACTTACGGGCATCCTTGAAGAGAGTAGGCCAATAAAAACCAGATTGCAGTACCTTATGTGCAGTTCTATCTCCAGCATGGTGTCCTCCATAAGCTTCGGAGTGACACTTGCGTAGGATATGTTCCTGTTCATGCTCAGGTACACAACGTCTAATAACACCATCTACTCCTTCTTTATAAATATGTGGGTCATCTCAAAAGTAATGCCTCAAATCATAGAAGAACTTTTTCTTTTGCGGGTATGTGAAACTAGGTGGTATAAACTTAGCAACAATGTAATTAGCATAATCAGCATACCATGGAGCAGTATGAGAGGCATTTATGACATTTAATTGCTCATCAGGAAAGCTATCATCAATAGGTAGTGGGTCATCAAGCACATTTTCTAACCTAGACAAGTTGTCTGCAACGGGGTTCTCAGCTCCTTTTCTATCAACAATATGCAAATCAAATTCTTGTAGCAAGAGAACCCATCTAATAAGTCTAGGTTTAGCATCTTTATTTTCCATAGGATATTTAATAGCAGCATGATCAGTGTGAATAGTTACTTTAGAATCAACAATATAAGGTCTAAACTTATCACAAGCAAATACAACTACTAAGAATTCTTTTTCAGTAGTAGCATAATTTCTTTGAGCATTTTCTAGAGTTTTACTAGCATATTGAATAACATTTAGTTTATTATCAACTCTTTGTCCTAGAACAGCACCTACAACATAATCACTAGCATCACACATAATTCAAAGGGTAAATTCCAATCAGGTGGCTGAACAATAGGTGCAGAAATCAATGCTTTCTTAAGTATTTCAAATGCTTCTACACAATCATCATCAAAGACAAATGGTATATCTTTTTGTAATAAATTAGTCAGAGGCCGAGAAATTTTTGAGAAGTCCTTAATGAACCTCCTATAAAATCCAGCGTGACCAAGGAAACTTCTTATACCTTTAATGTCCTTGGGACATGGCATCTTTTCAATAGCATCAACCTTGGCTTTATCAACTTCAATACCTCTTTCAGAAACTTTATGCCCCAAGACAATTCCTTCATTAACCATAAAATGGCACTTTTCCCAATTCAAGACAAGATTAGTTTCTTCACATCTCTACAAAACTCGATCAAGGTTGCTCAAGCAATCATCAAAAGAAGATCCATAGACAGAAAAGTCATCCATGAAAACCTCACAAATCTTTTCACAAAAGTCAGAGAATATAGCCATCATGCATCTTTGAAAGGTAGCAGCTACCTTACATAAACCAAAAGGCATACGTCTATAAGCAAAAGTACCAAAAGGGCATGTAAAAGTAGTCTTTGATTGATCTTTGGCTGACACAGGTATTTGAGAGAAACCAGAATAACCATCTAGAAAACAAAAATGTGTATGTTTAGATAATCTTTCTAGCATTTGATTGATAAAAGGTAAGGGGTAATGATCTTTTTAGTAGCCTTATTTAATTTGCGGAAATCAATTACCATCCTATAACCTGTAATATTTCTTCGAGGAATCAATTAATCTTTATCATTAGGAACAACAGTAATACCTCCCTTCTTAGGGACACAATGGACAGGGCTTACCCACTGACTATCAGCAATGGGATAAATTATACCTGCCTCAAGGAGCTTTAGTATCTCCTTTCTTACCACTTCTTTCATTTTAGGATTCATCCGGCGTTAATGATCACGAAATGGTTTAGCATCTTCTTCCAAATTAATTTTATGTTGACATAGAGTGGGACTAATGCCCTTAAGATCATCAAGAGTATACCCAATAGCAGCACGGTGCTTCTTCAGAGTTTTCAATAATCTCTCTTCTTCATGCTCTGAAAGGTTAGCACTAATAATAACAGGATATATCTTTTTCTCATCAAGATAAGCATATTTAAGAGTATCAGGTAACGGTTTAATCTCAAACACAGGATCACCCTTGGGTGGAGGAGGATCCCCTAGGATTTCAACAGGTAAATTGTTTTTCAGAATAGGTTCCTGTTTAAAGAATACTTCATCTAATTCCCTTCTTTCATTCATAAACATATCATTTTCATGTTCTAGCAAATATTGTTCTAAAGGATCACTAAGAGGTACGGCAATAGAAGCAAGACCAATAATTTCATCCTTACTAGGTAATTCTTCTTCACGATGTTGTCTACTAAATTTAGAAAAATTAAATTCATGAGTCAGATCATCTAAACAGATAGTAACAACATCTCTTTTGTAATCTATGGTAGCATTAACAGTGTTCAAGAAGGGTCTACCAAATATAATGGGACAAAAGCTATCTTGTGGGGAACCAAGAACAAGAAAATCAGCAGGATATTTTGTTTTCCCACACAAGACTTCAACATCTCTAACAATTCCCATTGGTGAAATAGTATCTCTATTGGCAAGTTTAATTGTGACATCAATATCTTCCATCTCAGCAGGTGCAATATCATGCATAACTTCTTGGTATAAGGAATAAGGTATTGCACTAGCACTAGCACCCATATCACATAAGCCATTATAACAATGATCTCCTATTTTAACAGAAATAACAGGCATGCCTACCACTCGTCTAGGTTTATCTTTGTCACGGGGTTTAGCAATTCTAGAAGTTTCATTACAGAAATAAATAACATGCCCATCTATATTATGAGACAAGAGATCTTTGACAATAGCAATATTAGGTTCAACTTTAACTTGCTCAGGAGGTGTATATGTTTTAATATTGCTTTTATGAACCACAGTTGAAGCTTTAGCATGATCCTTTATCCTAATAGGGAAAGGTGGTTTCTCAACATAAGAAGTAGGAACAATAGGATCATTATAAGTAATAGTCTTTTCTTCAACTTTAATAGGTGCAGCTACTTTTACTTCTATGGGAGGATGATATTTGAACCACTTCTCCTTGGGGAGATCAACATAAGAAGCAAAAGATCCACAGAAAGAAGCTACTATCTCAGAGTCAAGTCCACATTTAGTGCTAAATTTATGAAAAATATCGGTATCCATAAAAGATTTATCACAATCAAAACTAGGTGTCATACCTGACTCCTTACCATTTTCGAGGTCCCAATCTTCAGAGTTGCATTTAATTCTTTCCAATAAAACCCATTTGAATTCAATGGTCTTCATCATAAAAGATCCAACACAAGAAGTATCAAGCATGGTGCGATTGTTACCAGAAAGCCGAGCATAAAAATTTTGAATAATCATTTCTCTTGAGAGCTCATGATTGGGGCATGAATATAACATTGATTTAAGCCTCCCCCAAGCTTGAGCGATGCTTTCTCCTTCGCGAGGCCAAAAATTATATATATAATTGCGATCACGATGAACAAGATGCATAGGATAAAACTTCCGATGAAATTCCAATTTCAATCGTTTGTAATTCCAAGACCTCATATCATCACATAGCCTATACCATGTCGATACATCTCCCCTCAAAGATAAAGGGAAGACCTTCTTCTTAACAACATCTCCGGGTACACCTGCAAGCTTAAATAATCCACAAACTTCATCCACATATATCAAATGTTCATCAGGATGTTTTGTTCCATCTCCTAAAAAAGGATTAGCTAGAAGTTTTTCTATCATACCCGAAGGAACTTCAAAGCAAGCATTTTCATTTTCATATTCATTTTTAGTAGGTTTAGTAGGTTGAGGAGCAACTCTTTGCTCTACTGGTCGGGGTGAAGATACCCCGAACAAGCCCCTCAGAGGATTACCTTCCATTGTAACAAGTGACAGTAAATTTCAGCACACTATATAAATTTTTCCTTACAAAATTCCACCTACCAAAGGCACTTCACTCCCCGGCAACGGCGCCAGAAAAGAGTCTTGATGACCCACAAGTATAGGGGATGTATCGGAGTCCTTTTGATAAGTAAGAGTGTCGAACCCAACGAGGAGCAGAAGGAAATGATAAGCGGTTTCCAACAAGGTATTCTCTGCAAGTACTAAAATAAGTGGTAACAGATAGTTTTGTGATAGGATAATTTGTAACGAGCAACAAGTAACAAAAGTAAATAAAGTGAAGCAAGGTGTCCCAATCCTTTTTGTAGCAAAGGACAAGCCTGGACAAACTCTTATATAGAGAAAAGCGCTCCCGAGGACACATGGGAATATCGTCAAGCTAGTTTTCATCATGTTCATATGATTTGCGTCCGGTACTTTGATAATTTGGTATGTGGGTGGATCGGTGCTTGGGTGCTGCCCTTACTTAGACAAGCATCCCACTTATTATTAACCTCTATTGCAAGCATCAGCAACTACAACAAAAGTATTAAGGTAAACCTAACCATAGCATGAAACATATGGATCCAAATCAGCCCCTTACGAAGCAATGCACAAACTAGGGTTTAAGCTTCTGTCACTCTAGCAACCCATCATCTACTTATTACTTCCCAATGCCTTCCTCTAGGCCCAAATAATGATGAAGTGTCATGTAGTCGACGTTCACATAACACCACTAGAGGAGAGACAACATACATCTCATCAAAATATCGAACGAATACCAAATTCACATGACTACTAATAGCAAGACTTCTCCCATGTCCTCAGGAACAAAAGTAACTACTCACAAAGCATAAACATGTTCATAATCAGAGGGGTATTAATATGCATATAGGATCTGAACATATGATCTTCCACCAATTAAACCAACTAGCATCAACTACAAGGAGTAATTAACACTACTAGCAACCTACTAGCACCAATCCCGGACTTGGAGACAAGAATTGGATACAAGAGATGAACTAGGGTTTTGAGAGGAGATGGTGCTAATGAAGATGTTGATGGATATTGCCCTCTCTCGATGAGAGGAGCGTTGGTGATGACGATGGCGATGATTTCCCCCTCCGGGAGGGAAGTTTCCCCGGTAGAACAGCTCTGCCAGCGCCCTAGATTGGTTCCGCCAAGGTTCCGCCTCGTGGCGGCGGAGTTTCTTCCGAGAAGATGGCTTATGATTTTTCCCATGGAAAGACTCCATATAGCAGAAGATGGCCACCGGAGGGCCACCAGGGGGGCCATGAGGTAGGGGGCGCGCCCAGGGGGGTAGGGCGCGCCCCCCACCCTCGTGGGCAGGGTGTGGCCCCCCTGGTGAAGTTCTTGCTCTCAGTATTTTTTATATATTTGGAAAACATCTTCCGTGAAGTTTTAGGACTTTTGGAGTTGTGCAGAATAGGTCTCTAATATTTGCTCCTTTCCAGCCCAGAATCCCAACTGTCGGCATTCTCCCTCTTTATGTAAACCTTGTAAAATAGGAGATAATAGGCATAAGTATTGTGACATAATGTGTAATAACAGCCCATAATGCAATAAATATTGATATAAAAGCATGATGCAAAATGGACGTATCAGTCCCTTAGTGCACGCTTCCGTTCCCTCTTGGGAATGTGGATTGCGTATATCATGTTCACCGTCTTCACTTGTGGGGGAAACCCCTTTTGTCTTCCTGTGTTCGGTGGCCGGGGCTCCTCCTTGTCATCGCTATGTAGCCCCTTGTCCTTGTTTTCGGCATTTAACTTGCCGGCCTGCATGAACACCCAGCATTCTCTGTTGGTGTGATTGGCTGGCTTGTCGGGGGTGCCGTGGATTTGACACGAGTGATCCAGTATGCGATCCAGACTGGACGAAGCCGGAGTATTTCTTTTGAATGGCTTTTTCCACTGAACGGATCTAGAGCCTCTGAATCCAGCATTGACTGTCGTATCTTCGGTGTTATCGCCGTTATTGCGGCGCTTTGGTCTATTGCGATGCTGCCTACCGTTAACATCTTTGGTATCCGAGGTATCCGGATTCCTCGATGTGTTGTTGTTGCGAGCCAGCCAGCTGTCCTCGCCTGTGCAAAAGCGGGTCATGAGTGTCGTGAGGGCTGCCATAGATTTCGGCTTCTCCTGGCCGAGGTGTGGCGGGCGAGCCACTCGTCGCGGATGTTATGCTTGAATGCCGCTAGGGCCTCTGCATCAGGACAATCTACAATTTGATTTTTCTTAGTCAGGAACCGTGTCCAGAATTGTCTGGCCGATTCCCCTGGCTGCTGGGTTATGTGGCTCAAGTCATCAGCATCCGGTGGCTGCACATAAGTGCCCTGGAAGTTGTCAAGAAATGCGTGTTCCAGATCCTCCCAACTGCTGACGGAATCTGCTGGCAAGCTATTCAGCCAATGTCGAGCTGGTTCATTGAGTTTTAGTGGGAGGTACTTGATGGCATGTAGATCATCACCACGAGCCATGTGGATGTGAAGGAGGAAATCTTTGATCCATGCAGCGGGATCTGTTGTGCCATCGTATGATTCGATATTTACAGGTTTGAAACCCTCCGGGAATTCATGATTCATAACTTCATCAGTGAAGCATAGGGGGTGTCCACCATGTATATATCATATGATGAGGTGGCAGTCCAGCGCCCTGAGGGCCGTGGTTCCTGTTTGTCTCCGGCTTCATAGTCCATACCGTCGAAGTCTTCGGAGTCGAAGTAGAGCATGTCGGTTAAGTCGTCGACAGTGGCTACTAAGTGCGTGGTGGGTGGGCAGCGAATTTCTTTGTTGCCCGCATCCCATTCTAGCCGGACATAGTTCGGCCAAGGTTCTCCTGAGAGGGAGAGAGACCTTAATGAATTTAGCACATCTCCGAAAGGGGAGTGCTGAAAGATATCCGCGGAGGTGAACTCCATGATCGGCGCCCAGTCGGACTCGACGGGCACGGATGTGAGCGGCTTGGAGTCCATGGCCGGAGATGAATCCAGTGGTTCGGCGACACGGCTCTCGTAAGGGGTGAAGTCAGTATCCGGCTCTATCACCACTGAGAGTGTGGCCTCCGTGGTGGGGTCCATCCCTCCGCTCTCCGATGGCGCGAGTTGCTCCGGATTGAAGGCCGGAGTGGTTGTAGATGCGATCTCCCAAACATTGTCCGACGGCAGAGTTACGTCATGCTCGTCGCAACTGTGCGGCGCGTCCGACATGGGCTCAAATCCGTCAAAGATCAAGTCTCCGCGAATGTCGGCCGTGTAGTTCAAGTTTCCAAATATGACCTGATGGCCAGGGGCGTAGCTCTCGATCTGCTCCAGATGGCCAAGCGAATTGGCCCGCAGTGTGAAGCCGCCGAATACAAAGATCTGTCCGGGGAGGAAAACCTTACCCCGGACCGCATCGTTACCGATGATCGAAGGAGCCATCGACTTTATGGTGATGGCACAGTGGAACTCTCAATGAAAGCACCAATGTTAGTGTCAAAACCGGTGGATCTCGGGTAGGGGGTCCCGAACTGTGCGTCTAAGGCGGATGGTAACAGGAGGCAGGGACACGATGTTGACCCAGGTTCGGGCCCTCTTGATGGAGGTAATACCCTACGTCCTACTTGATTGTTCTTGATGATATGAGTATTACAAGAGTTGATCTACCATGAGATCAGAGAGGCTAAACCCTAGAAGCTAGCCTATGGTCTAATTGTATCTTGTCCTATGGACTAAAACCCTGCGGTTTATATAGACACCGGAGGGGGCTAGGGTTACACAAGGTCAGTTACAAAGGAGGAGATATACATATCCGTATTGCCTAGCTTGCCTTCCACTCCAAGTAGAGTCCTATCCGGACACGGGACGAAGTCTTCAATCTCGTATCTTCATAGTCCAACAGTCTGGCCAAAGGATATAGTCCGACTGTCCAGAGACCACCTAATCCAGGACTCCCTCAATGTCTCTCACACATATGCCTAAGGTTAACTCGAGTTCCGGGACCATATGAATACATACAATGGGATTCTAGAAGAGCACCTTTTGTTTTGAGATTTCGCTCTCTCTCTCTCTCTCTCACACATACACGCACGCGCACACACACACACACATTGTTTCTCGCTTCAATTTTTCCGGCACTTGCATGCACACAATTTTTTTATCTTCGTGATGCTTTAAGTACGCCTCGCACAAATGCTATCTACATATCCCGTAATATAGCCAGATATGTGTCACATAAACTCCTTCTCCCTACTAGCAAGACGCCCATGCGTTGTACCGAACATCAAGATGCATTTGTATGAGTAGTTTATCTTGTGGGAGAAAAGGATGAACGAGGGAATGCCTTATTTGCAAATGCGGAGAGGGGTGTGGGTATCTTTTTGCAAAATTGCCACAGTTTCCTTCCTATCCGCCGGGTATAAATCGGATGGCCTATATTGCAGGATGGCAGGAACACCATCATCGCCAACTCTATTTTTTATAAGAGTAGGGATATGTGAGTGTCACTGCCCCCCCCCCCCCGACACACACACCCACACCCACACAACCACAACCACACACACACACACACTTCCCAACACCAAAGGAGTAGGGTGACACCTCGATCTTGATACTAATCTATTGATTGGCTTCTCTCTCAAACACACACACACACACGCGACACCGAAGGAGTAGGGCGGCACCTCGATCTTGATAGTAATCTATCTACTCCTCTTTCAAACACACAAACACACACACATACACACACACACTCGTTAGTTGTGCCTCTGTGCCTACCGCGCACACTCTCGATACGTCTTTCTCTCCCTCCCCCTCCCCCCACCCCAACAATGACAGCAGAAGGGTGACAACTTGATCTAATTGTAATCTGTCAATTGGTTTCCCTCTCGAACATTGTGTCTCTGTGCCTCGCTCAGTAGCCCCCTCGATATGTAGACTTCTCGCGCGTGCACAATTGTAGTGATGATGACACAGAACCCAGTGTGCCTCGTTTTTACCGGCCTCATGTGATAGTTTTCACCCTGTTTTCTATTAATTAACAAGGCAAACTTTTCTTTGTTACTACTAGTGAATCTGAAATCATCTGGGGCAGACATAAAATATATCACTTCAACCCAATTATCGCAGTAACTATTTTAAAAGAAACTAGCTAGATGCGCGTGCATTACACGGAACATCAAGATGCATTTGTATGAGTAGTTTATCTTGTGAGAGAAAAGGATGAACGAGGGAAGACCGTATTTGAGAACGTGGAGAGGGGTGTGGGCATATTTTTGCAAAATAGCCATAGTTTTCTTCCTATCCGTTAGATATAAATCCGACGGCCTATATTGCAGGATGGCACGCACACCATCATCACCAACTCTCTTTTCTACTCCCTCCGTTCCTAAATATTTTTCTTTTTAGAGATTTCAACAAGTGACTACATATGGAGCAAAATGAGTGAATCTACACTCTAAAATATGTCTACATACACATCCGTATGTGGTAGTCCATTTGAAATCTGAAAAAGACAAATATTTAGGAACGGATGGAGTATAAGAGTAGACATGGAGATATATCTCCAGGATGGTCTACAACAAAAATGTGATGGACTGGTTAGCGCTGGATGCTCGCAACGCGATGACATGAGTTCAAATTCTGTCTTTAACTTTAGATTTTTATATTTTATATTACTTATTTAATATATACTTCTTTTGCTACTGTATTGACAGTGGAACCCAAAGAGTACTTAGAATACAAGATTAAGGATGGACTTTTTTCTTTTTAACTTTCTGTACGAAGCTGTAGCCACCCTGCAAGTCACGTGTACACTGTACATGCAATTAAATTTTTATAGAGGGACAATCATACATGCAATTAACTCAAATGGATTGGATGTCACTCTATTATTTCTAGCATAAGAGCATCTCCAACGGCAGCCGGCAAATTTCCTCCCGCTTCCTTTTGCGGAGGACGACATCAAACGCCATCGGCATACATTTTCACAACTCTAACCAGCCAGATGAAATTCATGCAAACACGGACTGATTTCATATAAGCATGAAGGATTTCGTATAAAAAAGCTGGATCTTCATATAAACATGATGGATTTCATTACATTTACATGAACTAAGCGGTGCCAATCCGGCTCTCTTGGTATAATTAATACTCCCTTCGTCCGGAAATATTTGTCCTAGAAATGGATGTATCTAGACTTATTTTAGTTATAGATACATACAATTTACCCATTCTTAGAACAAAAATTTCCCGCCGGCTGGAGAGGGAGTACATAATCTAAATGGCCGCCCACGGATCCCTTTGTCTTCCTCATGTCCGGCAGACACTTTGCGGGATCGATGAAGGTCCTCGGAAGAGATGAAGAAGCAAAGAAACCACCTGAATGCGCAGTTGTCGCCTCGGCGGTGGCCTTCATGGGACCCAAGAGGCTGCGGCCTCCCGTGTTCTACTTCTCTTCGATGATGGCGGCGGACACGGAGAAGCTGGCCACTGACTCGTCGCTCTCCATGCACCCGGCTTTTGTCTCTGCCTCCATGGCGCTGCCGCAGGCACGGGAGGCGCGCCCACAGACACGGGAGGCGCGGCACCGCAGACACTGGTGGCGCGGTACGATGCGGCAGCGACGACGCCCGTACCGGTGTGCTCGCCATCGTGCCGGCGTGGAGTAACTCGCCACTCCTCATCGATCTGAACTGGAGCAGCGAGTTGCTAAACCACGCGCCTGCTTGGGGCGGCAACTGGCTCCGTTGGGCCAAGCGAGGTTGGTGAAGCACCAAGCGGTGTCGCCCGTATCCGGCGGGCTCGGCGGGCCACCCAGCCGGGTAATATGCCGGAGAACGGCTCCTCGGAAGCCATCAGAAGAGTGGAGAAAATGGTGAAGGAGGAGATGGGGAAACGGCGGAGGGGTGCGATTCTTGCCCGCTATCTGTCTGGCCTCGTGTAAATAGATGGCGGACAGTAGGAGCTTGGCTGACGTCTGGCCTTGTTTAAACTGAGGGTGGACGGAAGGAGCTCGGCCGGTGTTGCATTTAATTCCGGCCCACTCATGAATGGACATGTGGCCAGAGTAGGTTTCTCGATTTGCATGCGGGTTTAATGGAGGGGTTTGATGGAGGCGAGGAGGCGTGTTCAGCCGGGCATGCAGCGGGCGGCGCAGTACTATTCGATTTGACAGCAGGCGGTGCAGTTCCTGATATGGCTTTAATGCAGATGAGGGAGGGAGTAGCGGTTCCCGAAATGTTGAATGGCCAATGCATCCTCCCTCAATTAATGCATGAGGGAAGTAATGGGAGGAGGACCAGGAAAAGAGGCTGCACGATGTGAATGCAACGCAGTTTGCCCTCATATAAAGGCGCCCCTCCATTCCAATGCATCTACCACATCGTACGCACCTAAGCATTTCCCTAAGCACCTACACTAAGCGCAAAAGAGCTCACTCCAGACCCATGGCGGCGATGTGCGCGAGAGGCCAGCGGCTGTGCCAGATGGTCCACGACGTCGGCCTGCGGCATGGCGCCGAGGATCGTCTCCAGACGGTGTTGGATACCGGCTGGTGGATAGCCGCCGTCGATGCCAACTACGACTCTTAGTTGGACCAGATGATCGTTGCCACCACCAACAAGTTCACTGTACTCAAGAAGCTCGTGGACGACATCGCCGTACTCCTCCAGCCCACGCGCCCGGGCTCCTCATTTCCTACCACCCTAATTGGCTTCCATGGCCGGAACCTCTTTCAAGCACTGGTGGCCCTGCGACTATCCGCCGACACCATGAAGAATGTCCACCTGGAGGTCGCGCTCGCCGCGAGGCACCTCTCCCTGCAAGAATTCGTTGACCTACACATCCACATGAATGAGTAAATCGTGTACATATGTATCTACAAGGCCAGTGAGGACGCTACAACGTTGGCCGGCTAGAAGCCTTGGATGCCTTTGCTGAGAACCACCTCGACCTCGCCACAAAAGCCGCCGCTCCTTAGCCACCGGTCGGTGGCTCGATGCACTAAGTTGAGGAGGAGGAGGTCGTACGTTGATGGATGCATCTTTCTTCTTGCCTTCTGTAACCACCACTGCGATTGCCTCATCATCGTGGCCTTAATTCTTATTGTGCTGTTGCATTCTCGTTCCAGTCAATACCGACATGTGCGATCCCTTTGCTTAATTATATGCATCACTGTAACTAGTACTCCATCCGTCAGTTTATAAGTTGTGCTTACCTTTTCCATCAACTTCGTGCAACGCGCGGGCATCGCTAGAAACAATAGAACATGTTAGACCGCGTGTGACCATACCGATGATGCGCCAACCTAGCTACTACGTACCCTGCTTATCTGGCGGGAATAGCCCCGCCCTAGCGTTTCCAATCGTTATTTCTATCTATCGATCGTGCCAAGGAGCAGAACCAAAATGTACAATTTATACATGTTTCTCTACTCCTACTCCTATAAAAGACTCAGTTGATGATGGCGGTGTGTCTGCCATCCATCGTTTCTGACCATTAGATCTACATCTAACGGCTGTGAGGTAAGTTATGGAATTTTTGCAACAATACCCCACTTCTCTGCTCCAATTTTTAGACAACCCCTTATTATCTTGAAAGCAGCCACATCCCTCCTGACCTCATCAAACAGCCTGAGAAATATATACTCCTATAAAAGACTCAGTTGGTGATGGTGGTGTGTCTGCCATCCGTCGTTTCTGACCATTAGATCTGCATCTAATGGCTGTGAGGTAAGTTGTGGCATTTTTGCAACAATAGCCCACTTCTCTGCTCCAATTTGCAGAAAACCCCTTATTATCTTGAAAGCAACCACATCCCTCCCTCACCTCATCAACACAGCCCGAGAAATATATTTTGAGTGAAAAGTACTCCCTCCATTCCTAAATATTTGTCTTTCTAGAGATTTCAATAAGTGACTACATACAGAGCAAAATGAGTGAATCTACACTTCTAAATATGTCTATATAATTCGTATGTGATAGTCCATTTGAAATCTCTAACAACACAAATATTTAGGAATGGAGGGAGTAATATATTAGGAGTATATCAAAACAAGAGTGATTTCTTTCAAGTTTGTGAACAAGTACTACTATTCTACTACTTTGGATCCATCACAACGCACGGGCACATTGCTAGTAAAAGGAAAAGGCCTGCCGCGTTCGCGTCACACTCCCCCCACACACGCCCGGGAATCAGGAGTACTCCACGGCCCGTCCGAAACGACACATAGTTTAGGGAAGGCGTGTTGCCTAGCATTTTCACTTTCATGTGGGACCACCATTGAGCAAACCGACTATTGGCAAACCGCACCCTGCCCGCCGCCGGGTTGGAAAACAGAAACGAGGGGAAGATCTGGCTGTAGCACGAAAGCCAAGAACTTTGGTGTCAGATGGGGCTCGTTGATAGAGTAGGAGCATTCCGTACTACTCTACTCCTACTAGTACCAAGTTTGTAATACTATAAAACTAGTACTACCACTATACAACTAGTAGGTACATGCACGACACAGCATCGTAGGAACAAAAGACGGGAAGATCTTGTTTTGGGTGATTTATGTTTTTTCCAGTCAATGTAGTACTCCCTCCGTTCCATAATGTAGTGCATATAGATTTTTTGAGAAGTCAAACTTTACAAACTTTCACCAAGTTTGTAGAGAAAAATATTTATATTTGCAATACCAAAAATATATAATGTAAAACTACATCTTATGATGAAACTAGTGATATATGTTTCGCACTCTAGATGTAAATATTTTTTCTCCACAAACTTGGTCAAAGTTTGTGAGGTTTGACTTTTAAAAAAATCTATAGGCACTACATTATGGAATGGAGGGAGTATGAATAATATGATGTGGGGGGCACCCATGAAGCTTATGTGTCTTGGTTGCATGGCTACGAAAGGTTAGAGAAAAATAAATAGATAATGTGTTTAGAGTGCACTCCACTAAACAGATATACTTTGGATCCATTGCAACGGGCCGGCACATCTATATCTATACCCCCTATATAGTGTGTGAATAACTTTGAAAGTTGGTCGTTGGATGAAGCCAATCCGACGGTACAAAGATGGCAAATCCGAGCACTACTGGCCGTTGGATATCATCTACATTCCACCAGATTCTGCCACATGTAGAATCTAAAATACTCCATGGTTGAACTTCATTCATGACTAACTTTGCCACAACTAAGCTTAGGCAAAGTGTGTCTACCACAAAAAATGTGGATAAAAAAATGGCCACCACAAGTGTGGCAATATTTGGCAATAAGTTGAGTCTATGACATGTGGACCATGTAGCTAGATAAGTGTGGCAAGCCACAAGTGTAGCAATGAACCAAACACATGCCTGGTGTGTTTGGTAGGGTGTATGAAGGGTGCATGATCCCAAGAGTTCCCTTCTCGACCCACTTTTGGGTGTTTGGTAGAGTGTATGGAGGGTGCATGAGTCCACACTAGATTAGCACAAATACACTAGAAGCATGCATGAAGAGATCATACATGAAGAGGGGTGTTGAGTTGAGCATGCATGAAGAGGGAACAACTATGCTGAGATGAGAACGCAACCAAACACACTTGTGGCACGCCTAAGCTTAGGCATGGCAACCTTAGGCTGCAAACAAAACCATAACTTTGAAATTTGGTCATTGGATGAAGCCAATCCGACGGTACAAAGATGGCAAATCCGAGCACTGCTGGTCGTTGGATATCATCTACATTCCACTAGATTTTTCCACATGTAGAAGCATAATGCACAAACCACCAGAATCTCATGCGTGCAATGCACGTGTACCTTACTAGTAGTTGGTAGTAGTAAGAAACAAGTTCCGGGTTTGGCACAAGCTCGTACTACGGGAGCACCACAAGGCCTGTCGCAGGAGTTACATTTCCCTCTCGGGGCCCACGAGACCGAACTTCAGTGGCTTAGTGCCCGACCTATGAGTCAATGACATGCGGACCTTAAATGTGGCTGGCCCACATGTCATTCTCATGGGGGTTGTGTGGTTCGTGACTCACTCGTTCAAGATGAACCGGCCGGTGGTGGCGTGGCCGTGGCGAGGGTGCCACAGCTGGGCGTCGGGGCGTTACGAGGCGTAGATGGCCACACCGGCGGGTAATACCTGTAGTACAGAAGTACTCCAACTGAGGATTGATGCCATGGACGAAATGTGTCACAACCGCTGGATGAAAATTCGATGGTGCGGGAGTACGGATCGGAGCACAGCAGCGGAGTAGGCAAACTGCGTCCAATCGGGTATGGCTGTGGTAGAAAGTTGATGGTCGCCGTAGTTCAGCTAGCCCGCATGTCATGCACACAAAGGCAGAGGAGCGATGGGGCAGAGAGGGATGAGGCACACGTCGGGGGGATGAGGGTCCCCTGACATTAACAATCCTACCATTCTATCACTGACATGTGGGCCCCGCAAGTGTGGGTCCCACCAGTCAACGAAGGAAAGGCAGGGTAAGGCAGTGATAGCCACATCAAAGGATCCATGTCCACGTCGGGGGACATCGTGCTTATAGGTAGGGTTGGAGCGGCATCGTGGGAATCGTGTGTTGGTGTGGCAGTGGTAGAAACATGAAACGTGATGGTCGCCGTGGTTCAACTTCCATGGACAAGCTGTCATGTCTGCTGACACATGTATATCAAAACTAGAGTGTTTATATTTCAAGCACGTGAACAAGTATTATTCTACTACTTTGGATCCATTGCAACGCATGGGCCAGCACATTGGTAGTAGTAGTGTCTATCTCTATCTCTAGAGGCCTTCCCTCATTCATCCTTTTCTCTCACAAGATAAACTACTCATACAAATGCATCTTGATGTCCCGTGGTGACAAACCAGGGGACTTGTTTCGTATGGGACACATCCTACGATATACTCCCTCTCTCCCAGTTTAATTGTTTTGAATCTTTTCATTTTATAAGTTTCAAATCCAAATTTAGAGGGCAGTGGGGCCGAGAGGGGTGAGCCGTAGGTCGGGGGACGTGTGGTGTCATGGGTTCGTGCGGCGTCGTGGGAATCGCGTGTGGCTGTGGTAGAAACTTGATGCTCGCCGCATTTAAGGTGGCCCATATGTCATGCACACAAAGGAAGAGGGCCGATGCGGCCGAGAGGGGTGACGCGCACGTTGGGGGAGGTGGTGTCATGGGTTGGAGCGGTGTCGTGGGAATCGCGAGTGGCAGTGGATGAAACGTGATGGTCGTCGTAGTTGAACTTCCACGGACAAGTTGTCATGTCTACGGACACATGCATTGCATATCGATCACTGGAAGGAGTAGTAGAGAAAGATAGGCGGATAAATAGTTCCTTATAGTCAAGTGGACCTACACTACTACTTGTTCCAAAGACATGCACACCATCGAAATAGTCATCTATATCAATATACATATAGGGAATATTTTTTTACAAGAGAGGAAATAGTTCATCCATCCATAATGCCCTGCTGCTGGTGCAACATCTTCTTCTTCTTCTTCTTCTTCTCATTTTCTGTGGGAGACGGCTTCGCAACAAGCTCTCTGGACCTTCCATCTATCTCAAAACTCACACGGGCATCGAAGGCAGCATATTTTATCCGCTCGTACGTCAAGGGATAATTCTCCCATCCAGACGACCTTAATGCCAGCGTCTCGTCACCCTTCTGAAGATTTGTTCCGAGCACAAAATTTTCTATGTCGAATAGGGATGGTGTCGGTTTATCACAATCTTATACGGGAATTTTTTTCTGGTTTGTAGGTCAGCGATGCTTTTCAAATCAAGGTTGTACGGCTCCAACTTTTGTTTGTCCCTTGCGATGGCTGCCCCGTAGAAGTATATGTCCTCCCGAGACAAGAAATCGTGAAGCTCACCTGGTATGGAGGGCGCGTGTATGATGTGGTACACCAAAACATCATCTTCGAGGCACAACTAAAGGACAGCGGCGCGTTGGATCTTCCCAGTGGCAGGCTCTATGTACTCTGCATCAAGACCGATGACATTCATCTCCACCTTTTGGAGGGAGTTGGATACATTGTTGATCCACTTCCGAACAACCCTTGGGTGGTCGGTGACTGTGGCAACTATGCTCAACGAGCCTTCGACGAGGACATGTTGGACGTTAAAATCCTGCATCTTGATCTCTTTCGCCATTTGGAACTGCTGGACCGGAGGGCTATGGTTTGGAGATTTAGGATTAGATGGCTAGTCTAACTGAACAAGATGATTATTTATAGGGGCTTCGGAATTACTCCAGGAGGATGTGAAGAGGTTAAAACAATGTGAATGCAGTGTGATTTGGATGCAAATGAAGATCAAGGAGTAGTGAAAAAGCTGAGGAAAATCGGTTCTCGATGGAGAAGTAAATGGGAGAAGTTATGCGCATGCATGAGGAGAGTTGCGGTGGTTTGGCTGATGCATGCAATGGATTGGACGGGCTCTTCGGTTGCCTTTTCTCTCTCCCACGCGCATAGAATGGCCCACTCGTATGCTGCAGTTTATTAGCTAGAGTCTGGCTGCAGCTGCTCATGCCTACGCTAATTAATGTTGTGAATGCGGGGCATGGAGGGAAATGGGCGCATGCAAAAGGGTATATACGCAGACTAATTAGAGAATTACTGAAAAAAGTTATGTGAAGACAAAAGAGCACCGGAGGGAGTAGTACTCATGTTCCTACTACGGTTAAGGAATATGCGGTTATCCTCAAAAAAGAAAAGTCCTTCTTCGCGCTTCCGCATGCATAAGAATTTGGTTCTGCTCACAATATGGATGATAGCTGGAGGATGAAGTGAACCCAGAGGCATGCTAGCACGGGAGTGTACTCATGTTCCTACTACTCCTACTACTAGTAGTAGTAGTACAACTGTGGTACATTTGATGGTCAAAATACTATTATTCATCCGGTCCTCATAGTGAAGTGACAAGACCCTGCACCCGAGGTGACACCAGTCCAGGCGGCGTGTCCGGGTTACCAAAGTCAGCCTCACTTTGTGCACTGTGCAGTCACTGTCACCGCCGCTGTATAGCATGCCTCGCCTCATCTCCCTGTCCCCTAGCACCACTCCATCTCCATCTCCGTCTCGCCGGAGATCCTGAGGTCACTCTTCATTATCTCACTGTGCCCCCGCATACCCTCGCCTCGCTCACCTCCCCCAGTACCACTATTCCCTCGCTAGCCGCTCCAGCACTGATAGCCTTCTCCCCCGTAAATCAAGCCCCCCAAAACCCCACCTTCCAAACTTGGCCGAACGCGAACCGCGCAGGATCTATATGAGCCGCGATTGGAGCAATCTCCCAAGTGACATCCTCGACCTCTGTTGTTCGTGTATGGATATGTTGAGCGCCCTACGGCTGGCTGCATGCTCGAGGGGCATACACATGACCATCATTGAAGCGAGGCCAAAGCTTTTCAAGACACCCTGCTTGCTACTATCTGGTCTTGCGAGATTGGCTCACCATGATACGGAGGCGTACATGATGACCCTCGACTTCAATCCGATCTACATTAGTCGAAACTTCTTTGCAGGTATGTAGTGGGTCGTCGTACATCATTTCCCTTGACTTCGATCTGATCACCATCGCCCAAAACTTCTTGGTAGGTCTGTACTGGGTCGGCATGAACTCTCACTGGATGGCTGCCTTCAGAGAAGACGGTAAAAAGTTGGTGCTCATGAACTTCCAGACCTCCCATGAGATTATCCTTCCTCCGTTGGATCATATAGAGTTTTACCATCGCGGTCATAGTCATCTACATTACCAGGTCAGTTGGACGGACCTTGTTTTGCAGAAGATTGTAATCTACCAAGTGCCCACACGACATGCGAATTACGCAGACTTCAAGCTAATTGCCTTGTTCGACCGCGGGCTCGCCTATCTTTACGCCGGTGCCTTCTTTAGCTAGAGACAATTCAGCTCGCAGTGGATCATCGTCAAAGCTGATACACGCTTCTGTGATGCTATTGAACATAATGGCATCATCTACGTGACCGACAAAGCAGATGGCACCACGTATTGCTGTGACGGTGCGTATAAGTTGTTTCCGTCTCATGTTAATGATGACGCCATGACATTGTTTGAACCTTTTGTGATGATTGGCATATCCCTGTTTCAGCAGAATTTGAGTAGAACTATGGCAATGTATTAGAGACGCAGGAAATCAGCTATATGTGGAATGATTTAATTCATGTGATTGTGATCATGTCATTACAGCCAATTTGTACCCCTGAATAATCAAACGGTTAGGAATATATGGATATTCTCCTTATTTTACAGTAATCTATATACTACTACTAAATATGAGTGTGTATCAATGGCCATGTTGGTTTCCTCATTTTCGTGACGTAGAAACATGCACCACACTGTTGGTTTCATCTAACCATACATTAGGGAAGTAAATGTGCATATGGAGAACTCTATATTTGGAAGTAGTGAAGTCCTGTAATGCTTACCATGTGTACATACCTATATTCCCCCTTCAGCAATCAATTGCTAGAATAATATCCTCACAAAAAATTTGCCCACAAAACACGAGTATATAAAAATGCATGGTCTGTTAGTTACCTTGAAGAATTTGTTTGTGACGATAGAACATGATTCCATAACATGCATGACATGGTAGTTTCCTGTGAAGAATCGATTGCGAGATAACATGAGTATAACCATGCATGGCACTTCTATATTTTTGAACCCAGTATACATTTCCCTGTATTTTCCTCCCAGTTCCAACAGGGACATATCAATGATGTTTCTTGCATTATCCTACTCATACTCTGAACAATGCTGATCTTACATTAACAATGCCTGTCATTTTTGATATGATGCAGTGTCCCTACAGTTACTGCCCTTTGTAATCACACCACCTTTGCCAAAAACAGGGAAGCACAACTGGTTCCTCGCTCGATTAGACGACGGCAAAAGAGTGATGATCATTCGGACACATGAGCCGGAAAAGTTATATTGCAAAAACCCCACTGTATACAAGCACCGTGAAATACGTGAGTATCCAGACAGTGGCTGTTACGTCTATGAGCAGGATACCAGCTTGTTGGGGCCTTCAGGATTTTTTAGTTGGAGGCGGGTAAACAGCCTTGGTTCACACACTCTGTTTCTCAGACTCAATTATCTGATTAACCAGGAGATCACCGTTGGCAAGGACCTTGATGGCAGAGAGGCTCTGTTTGCTATGGAAAACTATGTCTACACGGCGAGCCCTAGGAGTTCGGGAGCAAACTCCCCTGATTGTCAATGATACAGTGTGCAGCCAAAATAATGTGAGAATGACAAAGGCATCCGGATTAACTTTGATCCTTGGATGTCTCAATTACGACAGGCAGTGATGTGGTTCAAGCCTTCAGGTTGATAGGTAATTGGGCTATTGTGTCGAAACGGTGGAGTACTAGTGTCTCTGGATCATTGGTCGCTGAAGCGGGGCTGCAAATTATGATGGTATTGGATCATCTCTTCGAATGACTTAGTTGTCTTTGTTGCTTGTTCCAGATGGGTAGTTCTTTCTTTTATTATGCATATTCCTTGTCATTTGGTCATCCTTGTCTATGTCACTCTTACTATATAATAGTTGCCTCTGTTTAGAATGTCATTCTCGTCTGGATCACGAGAGTCTGAGTGCTGCAGATGGGTGCGTTTTGGTGGTGTAGCAAGACTTCTTATGAACTATCATGTCTTATTGTTTATGTCAGTAGTAGTCACTAGTCAGTGTTTGAATGTTGTATATATCGTTGTTTAGAATTGTTTATTGTCTCGAACTACTGGTGGGCTAAATGGGGGCATCACCATTCTCCAGGGTTCAGAGTGTATCTCCTTTTTTAAAGTTATATAATTTGAGCTCAGTGTCTTTTCTATGATGTACACTTGTTTGGGCCAGTGAAGTGTCGTTGAATATGGGCCAAGTAGTAACGCAATGCCAAATAGGTCAATTATGACTCTCAGGCCGGGCTCTTAAAAGATCCTAAAAAAGGTCGGGCTCTCCAAAAAAGAAAGAATAAGGACTCTTAGGCCGACATGTGGGCGCCACCGGTGTTTTCGTGCACTTGCGCGCCGAGAGTATATTGGCGCGTGTTCGAAATTCAAGCTACCTTTTCATCCCCAATCTCCCGCCCCTCCCCCACCTCTGGAATCTCGATTCCCACTCCAGTTCCCCCAAATCCCCCTCCGGTACTCCCTGTACTCAAGCTCACTATCATGTCACCGGTCAACGCGGATCTCCGAGACGGAGATCCTGAGGTCCGTCCTGCCTTCGGTCACTGCGTGCTGTCGCTCAACAGTGGCATGACGGCGCTTGACGACCAGTTTTTCGGCAATGTGCTGATGGTAACCATAAATGGCAACCGGCCTCCCGTCTCGCCGGAAGACCTTGTCAAAGCTCTTAGCATTGCGCACGGCATCCAAATAAGTGACTTGCTCGTCGAAGTCTGTCTGCCACCGGCTGATTTCTTCGTCAGGTTCCGGACAACTTTCAACTGCAGTCGTGTGTTCGAATCTTCCCGGCATTTGTTCTGCGATGGCGCGCTGGTGAGCTTTGATCGGTGGCACCCAGGATGGAGATCGGTGCCCTCTAAGCTTGAGTTTTTAACAAATCTTACCTTCCACGACATGCCTCGACGTGCTTGGAACAGCGAGTCCATGAATGAGCTTATAAACGACCTTGGAAGTGAGCTTGTAAGTATGTTTGTTCCTCCAGACAGCTGGGCTCTGACGGTTATGGCATGGATGAAGAAGCCGTCCACCATACCGAAGGTGATTGGTGTTGAGATACCGGTGCAGGAACTGGGGTTGTACTATTCGTCGCCACCAAGGCCGCTGCGGACCACGTTAGGGATGTACCTGTATCGAGTGTTCGTGCATGTCGAAGAAGTGGTCAATCCATCAATCGAAGTCCTGCTGCCGCCGCTGGTGCCAGGGTCCGTCGACGACGTCCATTACAGGAGTCAACGTCAGACTTTCCCCATGTTGCTTCGAACGATGGATGGCACAGGGCCTACTCCATCGCGCAGTGGAGGCCACTGCTTCTTTGGGAGAAGAGGCAGGGCTGGCTGCCTGGATGTGCTCTAATTTGAGGTAACAACTGAATCTTGTTAGATACTAGTTAAATCCGAGCTATGGGTGTGAAGCACTGATGTGCCAGTACATTTGATTGTGACCTGTTCTAATTTTGTACCTGAACTTTTTTTAGAAAGGGTTGTACGTCAACTTAATGTGCTAGCAGAACTTATTGTGTTGTCTGTCTGTTTTCTTTGCACAACATTCAAGGGATGAACCATTATGTATGAGTTCGTTGGTTTCAACATAGCCCTACCCATAGCGATCCACTGCTTCCATCCTGATTGTGCCGCCTGCATGAAATTTTTGTATGCAAGTTCTGTGTGCTATGAATTTTTTTACTGAGCATCAGCAATGCATATGGCTGAAAGATGTATTTACGAGCATCGAACAATGGGTCTCTCTCTCTCTCTCACACACACACACATGCACACACGCACACATGCACAAGTGGGACCCATTGAATTATTTCTTTGCTCGTGACAACTTTTAATTAGATTCCACTCTAGTCTCTCTTTTTTCTTAAGTTATTAATTGAGCTCAGTGATTTCGAAAATAAATTGCTGGACGTGAGGAATTTATCTATTAATCATATGAAAAAATAATTAACTAAATATCACTCTCCAAATAAAAATGACCGCAGTTATCGTGAGCGCTAAAGTTTCTGTTTTTTTACAGCAAGTTCAACAAGACTTTCCCCAAGTCTTCCCAACGGTTCTACTTGGCACAAACACTAATTAAACACAAAAAACACAACCAAAACAGAGGCTAGATAAATTATTTATTAGTAAATAGGAGCAAAAAGCAAGGAATACAAATAAAATTGGGTTTCCTCCCAACAAGCGCTATCGTTTAACGCCCCTAGCTAGGCATAACTAGCAATAATAGATCTAGGTATTGCCATCTTTGGTAGGCAATCCATAAGTGGATCTCATAACAGATTCATAAGGTAATTTAATCTTGTTTCTAGGAAAGTTTTCCATGCCTTTCCTTAATGCAAATTGGAATCTAATATTTCCTTCCTTCATATCAATAATTGCACCAGTCGTTCTAAGGAAAGGTCTACCAAGAATAATAGGACATGAAGGATTGCAATCTATGTCAAGAACAATAAAATCTACGGGAACATAATTCCTATTTTCAACAATAAGAACATCATTAATTCTTCCCATAGGTTTCTTAATAGTGGAATCCGCAAGGTGCAAGTTTAGAGAGCAATCATCAAAATCACGGAAACCTAACAAATCACACAAAGTCTTTGGAATCGTGGAAACACTAGCACCCAAATCACATAAAGCATAGCATTCATGATATTTAATTTTAGTTTTAATAGTTGGTTCCCACTCATCATAAAGTTTTCTAGGGATAGAAACTTCCAATTCAAGTTTTTCTTCATAATATTGCATCAAGGCATCAACGATATGTTTAGTAAACGCTTTATTTTGACTATAAGCATGAGGAGAATTTAGCACGGATTGCAAAAAGGAAATACAATCAATCAAAGAGAAATTTTCATAGTTAAATTCCTTGAAATCCATAATAGTGGGTTTAGCAACATCTAGGGTTTTAGTTTCTTCAATCCCACTTTTATCAAATTTAGCATCAAGATCAACAAATTCCGAATTCTTGGAACGCCTTCTAGGTAAAGGTGGATCATATTCAGTCCCATCATTATCAAGATTCATATTGCAAAACAAATATTTAATAGGGGACACATCAATAACTTTTAGATCTTCATCTTTATTTTCATAGCAACTAGAAGAACACGCTCTTATAAAGGCATCTTTCTTAGCACGCATCCTAGCGGTTCTTTCTTTGCACTCATCAATGGAAATTCTCATGGCTTTGAGAGACTCATTGATATCATGCTAAGGTGGAATAGATCTAAGTTTCAAAGAATCAACATCAAGAGCAATTATATCAACGTTCCTAGCCAAATCATCAATCTTAAGCAATTTTTCTTCAATCATAGCGTTAAAATTCTTTTGTGAAGTAATAAATTCTTTAATATTAGATTCAAAATCAGAGGGCATCTTATTATAATTTCCATAAGAATTGTTGTAGGAATTACCATAATTATTAGAGGGATTACTAGGGTAAGGCCTAGTATTGAAATTTCCTCTATACGCGTTGTTACCAAAATTGTTCCTACCAACAAAATTCACATCCATAGACTCATTATTATTCTCAATCAAAGTAGACAAGGGCATATCATTAGGATCAGAATAAACACTCTTATTAGCAAATAATTCCATAAATTCATCCATCTTTGCACTCAAAACATTAATTTCTTCTATCGTATGCACCTTTTTATTAGTAGATCTTTCAGTATGCCATTGAGAATAATTAATCATAATATTATCTAGAAGTTTAGTAGCTTCTCCTAAAGTGATTTCCATAAAAGTGCCTCCCGCAGCCGAATCTAAAAGATTTCTAGAGGCAAAATTCAATCCGGCATAAAAGTTTTGTATAATCATCCACAAATTTAAACCATGAGTAGGGCAATTACGTATCATTAATTTCACTCTCCCAAGCTTGTGCAACATGTTCACGATCAAGTTGCTTAAAATTCATAATATCGTTTCTAAGAGAGATGATCTTAGCGGGAGGAAAATACTTAGAGATAAAAGCATCTTTGCACTTGTTCCATGAATCAATACTATTTTTAGGCAAAGACGAAAACCAAGCTTTAGCACGATCTCTAAGCGAAAAAGGAAATAGCTTTGATTTAACAATATCATTATCCACATGTTTCTTCTTTTGCATGTCACACAAATCAACGAAGCTATTTAGATGAGTAGCGGCATCTTCACTAGGAAGGCCGGAGAATGGATATTTCATGACAAGATTCAGCAAACAAGTATTAATTTGACAAGATTCAGCATCGGTAAGAGGAGCAATCGGAGTGCTAAAAAATCATTGGTATTGGAGAAGTCACATAATTTAGTATTATCTTGAGCCATCATGACAAGCAAGCAAACTAACACACAAGCAAACAAAAAGCAAGCGAACAAAAAGAGGCAAATAGAGAGGGAGGATAGAGAGAGAGGGCGAATAAAACGGTAAGGGTGAAGTGGGGGAGAGGAAAACGAGAGGCAAATGGCAAATAATGTAATGCGGGAGATAAGGGTATGTGATGGGTACTTGGTATGTTGAGTTTTGCGTAGACCTCCCTGGCAACGGCGCCAGAAATCCTTCTTGCTACCTCTTGAGCACTGCATTGGTTTTCCCCTAAGAGGAAGGGATGATGCAGCAGAGTAGCGTAAGTATTCCCTCAGTTTTTGAGAACCAAAGTATCAATCCAGTAGGAGGCTACGCGCGAGTCCCTCGCACCTGCACAAAACAAATAGATCCTCGCAAGTAACACAAATAGGGGTTGTCAATCCCTATAGGGCCACTTACGAGAGTGAGATCTGATAGATACGATAAGATAATATTTTTAGTATTTTAATGATAAAAGATGAAAAGTAAAATAAAGGCAAAGCAAATAGCAAAGGAAATAACTAAGTAGTAGGAGATTAATATGATGAAGATAGACCCGGGGGCCATAGGTTTCACTAGTGGCTTCTCTCGAGAGCATAAGTATTCTATGGTGGGTGAACAAATTACTATTGAGCAATTGAAAGAATTGAGCATAGTTATGAGAATATCTAGGTATGATCATGTATATAGGCATCACGTCCGAGACAAGTAGACCGACTCCTGCCTGCATCTGCTACTACTACTCCACTCATCGAACGCTATCCAGCATGAATCTAGAGTATTAAGTTAAAAACAGAGTAACGCCTTAAGCAAGATGACATGATGTAGAGGGATAGACTCATGCAATATGAAGAAAACCCCATCTTGTTATCCTCGATGGCAACAATACAATACGTGCCTTGCTGCCCTTACTGTCACCGGGAAAGGACACCGCAAGATTGAACCCAAAGCTAATCACTTCTCCCATTGCAAGAAAGATCAATCTAGTTAACCAAACCAAACTAATAATTCGAAGAGACTTGCAAAGATAACCAATCACACATAAAAGAATTCAGAGAAGATTCAAATATTATTCATAGATAGACTTGATCATAAACCCACAATTCATCGGTCTCAACAAACACACCGCAAAAAGAAGATTACATCGAATAGATCTCCACAAGAGAGGGGGAGAACATTGTATTGAGATCCAAAAAGAGAGAAGAAGCCATCTAGCTACTAACTATGGACCCGTAGGTCTGAGGTAAACTACTCACACTTCATCAGAGAGGCTATGGTGTTGATGTAGAAGTCCTCCGTGATCGATGCCCCCTCCAGCGGAGCTTCGGAACAGGCCCCAAGATGGGATCTCGTGGATACAGAAAGTTACGGCAGTGGAATTAGGGTTTTGGCTCCGTATCTGATCGTTTGGGGGTACGTGGATATATATATAGGAGGAAGGAGTACGTCGGTGGAGCAACAGGGGGCCCACGAGGGTGGAGGGCACGCCTGGTGGGGGTACGCGCCCCCTACCTCGTGGCCTCCTCTTTTCTTTCTTGATGTTGGGTCCAAGTCTCCCGGATCACAATCTTCCTAAAAATCACGTTCCCGAAGGTTTCATTCCATTTGGACACCGTTTGATATTCCTTTTCTTTGAAACCCTAAAACATGCAAAAAACAGCAATTCTGAGCTGGGCCTCCGGTTAATAGGTTAGTCCCAAAAATAATATAAAAGTGGATAATAAAGCCCAATAATGTCTAAAACAGTAGATAATATAGCATGGAGCAATCAAAAATTATAGATACATTGGAGACGTATCACATCCCCAAACTTAATTCCTGCTCGTCCTCGAGTAGGTAAATGTTTAAAACAGAATTTTTGATCTGGAATGCTTCCTAACATATTTCTCAATGCAATTTCCTTTATTGTGGCATGAATTTTCAGATCCGAAAGATTCAAGATAAAAGTTTAATATTGACATAAAAATAATAATACTCAGGGCCGTCTCCAAAAATTCAGGGCCCCTGGCGAAAACCAAATTGTGGCCCAAAATTTCGAATAATTCACGTAACATAAGTATTAGTATGCGTACATCATACTCTCACTTCGTTATATAATTTTGAGTCTGTTTTATTTGTACCTTATTTAGGCATATATCAATCTCTAATGCTAAAAAGGTGAAGGGATTGCAAAGCAATGAACATACCTCATGTTTTACCAAAAAGGAGCATCCGTCTAGTATTTCTTGAAATAAAATCTTCACATGTACCTTACGCTTTGCAGAACCATATGTATGCTTCCTAATTCTAGTAGACATGATGAAGATTTAGAAACAAAACCTAACAAATTATAAGTGACTATTAATCAAACAGAATCTAATTAGTTTCTAATAGCATCGATCGCTAGATGACTAGATCATTCAAAACAAAGAAAATGAATTGCAAAAGAACCTTGCTTTTGGAGATTAGAACATAGTCTGTAGTTTGGCCTGATGTGTTCCTCAATCCTAATTGAAGCAACCAATGGATCCGCAGTCCATACTGTTGCATCTTCACGCGGTAAGATGATCAGCAATGTATTGGATCAGAGGTGACTACGCCGGCGCCGACACGACTGCTAGGGCCACGCGTAGGGCGAGGGTCTGGTGCTTCGTCAATCCCGGATCGCCGGTCGCGAGACGGAGATGGCAGTTCGCTGCCTGTTCGGTTGCAATCACTAGAATCGAGGGATTTGTATCCAGTCTTCTGATCGTGCTACTAGGCCTCTAACCTTCTTCTTTTTTTGTGAAATATTCTAACCTTCTTTTCTTGTTTGTAAGTATATGTTTTTTGGGCCTCTATAACTAGCAGCCCGGATGCCCCGTATAAAGGAGGCATCATACACGAAGCGATTTTCTCACCACGTAAATCTAGTTAACACACATAGTTTTTCCTCAAAGAAACATATGTTAGTTTTCTGGTTTTTCTAGCGATCTTTCAGCGGAAGGAGGCATCATACACAAAGCGGTTTTTCTCTCGATGGGGGCCCCATGATTTTGGGGGCCCTATGAGGTCGCTCACCTCGCTCCCCCTCATTGACGGGCCTGATAATACTTCAAGCATACTAACTAAGCAATCATGTCTTCTCAAAATAACATGGCCACAGAAAGTTATCCCTACAAAATCATATAGTCTGGCTATGCTCTATCTTCATCACACAAAATATTAAATCATGCACAACCCCAATGACAAGCCAAGCAATTGTTTCATACTTTTGATGTTCTCAAACTTTTTCAACTTTCACGCAATACATGAGCGTGAGCCATGGACATAGCACTATAGGTGGAATAGAATGGTGGTTGTGGAGAAGACAAAAAGGAGAAGATAGTCTCACATCAACTAGGCGTATCAACAGGTTATGGAGATGCCCATAAATAGATATCAATATGAGTGAGTAGGGATTGCCATGCAACGGATGCACTAGAGCTATAATTGTATGAAAGCTCAACAAAAGAAACTAAGTGGGTGTGCATCCAACTTGCTTGCTCACGAAGACCTAGGGCAATTTGAGGAAGCCCATCATTGGAATATAAAAGCCAAAGTTCTATAATGTAAAATTCCCACTAGTTTATGAAAGTGAAAACATAGGAGACTCTCTATCATGAAGATCATGGTGCTACTTTGAAGCACAAGTGTGGAAAAAGGATAGTAACATTGTCCCTTCTCTCTTTTTTATTTGGGCCTTCTTTCTTTTTTTCTTTTGGCCTCTTTTCTCCTTTTTGTTCGTCCGGAGTCTCATCCCGACTTGTGGGGGTATCATAGTCTCCATCATCCTTTCCTAACTGGGACAATGCTCTAATAATGATGATCATCACACTTCTTTTTTACTTACAACTCAAGAATTACAACTCAATACTTAGAACAAAATATGACTCTATGTGAATGCCTCCGGTGGTGTACCGGGATATGCAATGAATCAAGAGTGACATGTATGGAAAAAAATATGAAAGGTGGCTTTGCCACAAATACGATGTCAACTACATGATCATGCATGGCAATATGACAATGATGAAGCGTGTCATAACAAACGGAACGGTGGAAAGTAGCATGGCAATATATTTCGGAATGGATATGGAAATGCCATAATAGGTAGGTATGGTGGCTGTTTTAAGGAAGGTATATGGTGGGTGTATGATACCGGCGAAAAGTGCGCGGTAATAGAGAGGCTAGCAAATGTGGAAGGGTGAGGGTGCGTATAATTCATGGACTCAACATTAGTCATAAACAACTCACGTACTTATTGCAAAAATCTATTAGTTATCGAAACAAAGTACTACGCGCATGCTCCTAGGGGGATAGATTGGTAGGAAATGATCATTGCCCGTCCCCAACTGCCACTCATAAGGAAGACAATCAATAAATAAATCATGCTCCGACTTCATCACATAACGGTTCACCAGACGTGCATGCTATGGGAATCACAAACTTCAACACAAGTATTTCTCAAATTCACAACTACTCAACTAGCATGACTCTAATATCACCATCTCCATATCTCAAAACAATTATCAAGTATCAAACTTCTCATAGTATTCAATGCACTTATATGAAAGTTTTTATTATGCCTAAAAGCAAATTACCATGCTGTTCTAAAGGAATCTCAAAATAATATAAGTGAATCATGAGAGATCAATTATTTCTATAAAATAAAACCACCACCGTGCTCTAAAAGATAAAAGTGAAGCACTAGAGCAAAAACTATATAGCTCAAAAGATATAAGTGAAGCACATAGAGTATTCTAATAAATTCCGATTCATGTGTGTCTCTCTCAAAAGGTGTGTACAGCAAGGATGATTTTTTTAAACTAAAAATCAAAGACTCAAATCATACAAGACGCTCCATGCAAAACACATATCATGTGGTGAATAAAAATATAGCTCCAAGTAAAGTTACCGATGAACGAAGACAAAAGAGGGGATGCCTTCCGGGGCATCCCCAAGCTTAGGCTTTTTTGTGTCCTTGGATTTTACCTTGGGGTGCCTTGGGAATCCCCAAGCTTAGGCTCTTGCCACTCCTTGTTCCATAATCCATCAAATCTTTACCCAAAACTTGAAAACTTCACAACACAAAACTTAACAGAAAGTCTCGTGAGCTCCGTTAGCTAAAGAAAACAAAACACCACTTCAAGGTACTGTAATGAACTCATTCTTTATTTATATTGGTGTTAAACCTACTGTATTACAACTTTTCTATGGTTTATAAACTCCATTACTAGCCATAGATTCATCAAAATAAGCAAACAACACACAAAAAACAGAATCTGTCAAAAACAGAACAGTTTGTAGTAATCTATAACTAACGCAAACTTCTGGAACCCAAAAAATTCTAAAATAAATTTATGTACGTGAGGAATTTATATATTAATCATATTCAAAAATAATTAACTAAATATCACTCTCCAATAAAAATGGCAGAAATTCTCGTGAGCGCTAAAGTTTCTGTTTTTTACAGCAAGATCAAAAAGTCTTTCCCCAAGTCTTCCCAGCGGTTCTACTTGGCACAAACACTAATTAAACACAAAAAACACAACCAAAATAGAGGATAGATAAATTATTTATTACTAAACAGGAACGAATAGCAAGGAATAAAAATAAAATTGGGTTGCCTCCCAACAAGCGCTATCGTTTAACGCCCCTAGCTAGGCATAAAAGCGAGGATAGATCTAGGTATTGCCATCTTTGGTAGGCAATCCATAAGTGGCTCTCATAATAGATTCATATGGTAATTTAATTTTCTTTCTAGGGAAGTGTTCCATGCTTTTCCTTAACGGAAATTGGAATCTAATATTCCCTTCCTTCATATCAATAATTGCACCAATCGTTCTAAGGAAAGGTCTACCAAGAATAATAGGACATGAAGGATTGCAATCTACATCAAGAACAATGAAATATACAGGCACATAATTCCTATTTGCAACAATAAGAACATCATTAATTTTTCCCATAGGTTTCTTAATAGTGGAATCCGCAAGGTGCAAGTTTAAAGAACAATCATCAAATTCACGGAAACCTAGCAAATCACACAAAGTTTTTGGGATCGTGGAAACACTAGCACCCAAATTGTCGGGTGGTAGGTGCGACATATGCCAACGGGTGGCTTATCATTGTGGGAGCCAGTAAGACATCGCCGGTGCCTGGAAACGGGATGAGGCGAAGACATGCACGCCAGCGGATCTTACCCAGCTTCGGGGCTCTCCGTGGAGATAACACCCCTACTGCTGCTCTGCGGGGTCTCCGCATGATCACTAGATGGACAAGTAACTACACAATGCTCCTTGAGCTATTCGGTGGGAGGAGAAAGAAGGGTCAGCTGGCCTGCTTCTTCTCCTTGTGAGGTGTCTAAAACTAGCTGGGGGTCGAACCCTTTGCATGGGCGCCCCGGGGGGTTTATATAGGCCTACCCCCAGGGGTACAATGGTAATCCGACTGGGCGCGGGGCCCAGCCGTCTGTGACTGCGCTCGCCGGCTTCTGCGCCGGCTGCTGGGGCCCGCCGACTGGTGGGTCCCGCCGGCTGCCGGCCCCTTGGTCGACAGGAAGGCCCCACTGTCCAGGACCTGGTCGTCGGCGGGTTACTGTTGCTCTATCTTGGTGACGTGGGCTTCGTCGAGGTAGGCGTGGCTACAGTGCCGCCGCCCGGCGGGCGATTGCTGTAGCCTCACCGCGTCTTGTCTCCTTAATGGGGCATCTCCTTCGAGGGAGGCGGCAAGCCGGCTGCGGGGAGCCGGCTCTGTCTTGGGCCGACTAGGGGAGACGTGGCCGCCTTCGGGTGTCTCTCTGCCCGAAGGGGCCCACCGCCCGTGGGCCGTACTGGCAGCCCATCGTGGATGGCATCAGGGTCAACATGGCAACAGTGTTGCGCCGGACGGGTCATGGTCACCCGTACGGCGCACTGTGCGGGTCGTGCTCTGGGGTGGCAGGCTTTACTGTAGCCGCGCCCTGTCACATCGCCGTTAGGTGGATGCAAACTTTGAGGGTACGGTCCCGACCGCTTTGTGGGAGCCGGCTTCTTGGAGTCGGCCTTCTCGCGGCCGGCTTCTCGAAGCCGGCCCTCCCGTGGCTTCCTTTGCAAGGGCTAAAGTCGGGCCGCCTTCTGGCAGCCGGCCTGGGTGACGGCCACCAAGGGGAAGGCGGCCCCACGTCTTGGGTTCTTAAGAGCCGGACGGGCTCGTAATTTTTTCAGAAGGGCCAGGGGAAGCCGGCCTGGCTACCCATGGCTATTTACTCCGACAGTAGTCCCCGAAGCTGATCGAGCTTCGAGGCGGACAGAGGGACGAGAAGCTTGGTCAGCTTCCTACCCTGAGGAGCCGGCTTTGCTGGTGTATGCCGATTTCGAAGAGCTCTGTGTCTTGCAGGTGGGAACGTGGTTGACCCGCGTGCTGACTGTGGGCCCTCCCGCGGGCCACGTGCCAGCGAAACCCTGCCAGTGCACGCGCGCGACGGGACGCCGCCGCAGGCCCGGGCCCGCCACTCCTAGGCCTCGGCCCGAGCACTGATCTTCTGCGGCCCAGGTGGACCCCTCGCCTCCCCATGGCGATTTTA